>NC_073357.2:44498750-44805312 GCF_027580225.2 Misgurnus anguillicaudatus
TTTATGCAATGCAACTGTGACTGTACTTTTACTTGCATGTTGTGTTTTATATGGTTAAAGGGATCATAAGTAGGATTTACCCCCATCTAGTTTCAAGTTTATTTCACAATATCACAATTACACATATTGCATTGTTCACTACATTTCAATGCAGCAGATATAAATAAATACTATTGTGAAAAATGGACTCCCAAGAAGCAGTATATGAATAGGGGTCCATCCCACCACCAAACACCATCCCCCCGACCAGAAAGTAATTAACAGTTTCTATACCTTGCATCATGATTTACATTGATCCATGCACCAATATGAGAAGTTTAACCCTCAGCCGCAGATCCCTCAGGTCTGTATCTCTCCAGTAGTTGTTGCTTTAATTTCTTTTTAAATTAAAAAAAGTTTAGATTGTTTTAAATTAGTATCCAGTTTATTCCCTAATTTAGGACCACTATAACATACACTAAACCTAGCACTTGTTAAGTTCCTCCATTTACCTTTTATAAGTATATTGTGGTGTGTGTGAGAAGGTGTATATAATGGCATGAGTTCACACAATCTAGTATTTAACCTGTTAACCACCTTATACATGCAATATGATAAAAGTTACATTCAGGAAGCTTTAATAGACCATATCCATGGAAGAGAGCATTTGTATGAGCATTGTATGTGGACCGTGAAATAGCTCTTATAGCCTTCTTTTGTAATCTCATAATTTTCTCAATATGAGTAGGGTAGGTATTATTCCAAATAAAATTACAGTAGCTCAAGTGAGGCTCAAACAGAGTCCTATACAGTGACAAAAGCACATCTGATGGGAGCACATGTCTCACTCTAAAGAACAAACCCACAAGTTTAGATAGTTTTTTAACTAGCTCATTAATATGTTCCTTAAAGTTTATGAATTGATCAATATAAATTCCAAGAAATTTTATTGCGTCAACTCTTTGTATTGCCCTACCATCTATATTTAAATTAATTTCACAATCCCTAAACTTATGACTACTTGAACGAAAAACAATATAAAAGGTTTTACTAATGTTTAGCGATAATTTATTACATTTAAACCAGGTCTCTACTTCTGCTAAATCATTTAGGAATTTTTCCAAATAATTCATGTTTGTATGAGATACAAACAGATTTGTGTCTTCAGCAAAGAGTATTTTTTAAACATCACAGGAGCAAAATACAAAATCATTAATATAAATGATAAACAAAAGAGGCCCCAAAATAGATCCCTGGGGAACCCCATATATATATTTTATATATATATACTATACTATATTTTCTAATCCAGAATCCATACCATTTAAGTTCACATATTGCCGTCTTCCACAAATATATTCCCTGAACCACTGGAGAGCCACACCCCTGACCCCGCAGTGTGACATTTTATCAAGTAAAATTTGAAAGTCAGTCGTATCAAAAGCTTTTGAAAGATTGAGAAAAACCCCAATACCAGCTTCTTTTCTTTCAAAAGCATCATTAATTTTCTCTACCAGATCTAAAATGGCCATACTTGTGCTGCAGTTCTTCCTAAAGCCATATTGTGACGATTCTAATGTATTATGTTTATATAGGTAATCTACCAAATCGAGAGTAAACCACCCTTTCTAATACCTTCGAAAATGTTGGTAGAATTGATATGGGTCTATATTTTTGAAAATCACCTTTGTCCCCAGATTTGTATACAGGTATTATCTTTGCCACCTTAGTTTGATTAGGAACTACACCACACTGTAGTGATAAATTTATTATATGGGCAAAGGGCTCAGCTATTTCTTTTACTATGGCTTTAAGTATCTTACTACAGATTCCATCAGCACTAGCTGTATAAGAGCATTTGATTTTATTAATAATGTTAGTGACTTCCGTTTTACAAGTAGGTCTAAAATAACAAGAGTTTGGATAATTATTCCTCAATATTTTTTTATAATTAGCACCCCCTGGTGGACCAAGTTGTTGAGATAATCTAGTGGTGAAATTGTATTTTGCATTCAAAGGAATAGTGCTCTCTAGCGCCACGCTTTTCCAAATGCGTGTTTCAACTACGGTTGCCGTTATGTAATCACTGATCTCCTTGTCCGTTTCAGCTAGTTCACGTGTTCTGAATGAAAACGCGTTGTGGAAACGCGTTGGTAGGTTAGTGCTTTTTGTCCCTCTCTGCTATTATAGTTTATCAGTATGGCGGAATGACATGGAAGCCTCCTTGGACTTACCCGTTCAATGTAAGTAAAGAGAAGAAGTTTTAAGCTTACAAAGAAACGTCAGGTCATCAGGCAGAGGTCATTTGACACCAACGAGGACATATTTATGAATAAAGACATTGATTTTGATTAATAAAACCCTACTTACTGTGCCTTTAAGAAACGGTTGGGTTTACAGCAGGGTAGGGTTGGGGTTAGATGCTCCAAAATATCTCTATAACCCATAAATGAAACCATTTCTAATTGTACTTATCACAAGACGAAACTTAAAATAGTAGATTAAATTGACTTGCAAAAAAAGTTGTTTAAGTTTTAAAAGTTGTTTAGCAATTATTGTGCATTTGTTATTTTGGAGGACAGTCTCGCCATTTACTATAGGCACAATGTTTTTTTTCTGCTTGTGGTAAGCAGTATTGCTACAATAGCAAAAATAAGTAAACAAAGTAAATGTGACATTACATTATGGAATGGACTGAGCTCATTAATATTAATGAATGTGCATGAACGTTTGCAGGCATATTTACAAAGTGCAATAACATTCCAAACCATAGCCTTGGTACTATTCATAAACTGACATCCTGTGCAGATGTGTTTGAGTTTTAGTATTATAGATGCAGTATCAGGCAGTACATATCTATATCAACTGTGCATATGCTCAGCTTTATTGAGCTCTATAATAAGCTACTTTCAATAATGAATTCAGCTCTGAGATAAAATATCTAGCTAGTTTTACGTTTATGTAACTGTATGCTAACATTTAATAATAATAATGAATCAAGTCTATGGATTAAGAGCTCATCTTCGACATGATAAAATTCACTATACAGTATGTGATCTACAGTATGTATCCTCTATTTTGATGTGGAGATGAAAGCTGTAGGGTGTCATAATTACTTCACAGTTTGTAGTCCCTAACATTCAAGCTATTCTAAACTGGTTATTAAATGATAGCTGGACAAAATGTTATTACTGCCCAGACAGCAGATAACCTCATGTAATAATCAGATACCTTGCTGATGATTATATAATTGAAAGACCTAACTGTTCAGACTCTAATGATATTATAATACCCTGGTTTGTTTTTCAGCACATTTTTTACTTCCTAAGTGGAGGAGACCTCAATTACTATTTGTATGCTCATCTAACATTATCTGTTATCACCAAAAAATGTCAGAGTAGTGATATTAAAGACTCCCTTTCCATAACATTTATACATTTCATAGACATTTTTAGCAAAGCGGCTGACAGTACATTTAAGCCATACTGCATATGCGTTATCAGTAAAGGGCGATTTATAGTCGTGCGTAGGTTCTACGCCGTAGCTAGATTGGTCCACCAGAACCCCTCCCGTCAGGTAAAAAAAACTGCGTCATAGGTATTTCCGTTTGTGACGGTGAAAACAAAGATGAGCCAAGTTGAGGAGTGATTTAACTCAAACTGCATCAAAAGTCGCTGTTTATTTCTATCATTGCTGGTCTTCTTAAAACATACACAACAAGTTGCTGTTTCTTCTTCATTTGTGTGGGTTAACTTGCCCAGTATCTTCTTCTCTGACGGTCGCGCTGCTACTGTGGTTACACGCGTGGATACTGCCCACCAGCGGTTGCGCGTGTGTTTGCACGTCGACGCGGACGACGACACAAAAGTATAAATGAAAACCAACGCGGAACCTACGCCGTCCCTGCTACGCCGTAGGACCTACGCACGACTATAACGAGCCCTTAAGGGTGTCAGGATTTCAATTTTAAATCAAAATCGATCGAAGTCACAACCTCGAACTTCGAATGTCATGTCCGGTTGGCTTGCCAAGCGGGGGAAAAAAACTCTCAGGTGCCTTTAAAAACATTGGTCCAGTGGAACACAATTTATATTTTAAACATGAGGGATGTATTGCTACGACTCCTTGAAATGCATATCATAAACAGGATCATTTACTACCTAGTGATCTGACTTGGACTTTGGTTACGCGAGAGTGAGAGAGTTTATTATTAGTTTATGTTTAGACTTCGAACAGATGACACGTTAGACAAAGAGAAGCGCAGCTGCTTATGACGCGCTGGATGTATTTCAGATGCTAGGAGTCCAAGACGCGCATTAAGTCCATGTGCGTGCAAGAAGGAATCCTCACTCAACAAGCTCTCTCGCGTAAAGTGAAGCCCACAAACCCCCATGCAAGGAAAAGCACGCAATGTGCATGATAATGTGAAACTATAATAATAATAATAAATAATAATGGCATAGCATTTTTTTGTCTTTAAAAAAAGTAAAAATCGAGAATCGAATCATGACCTTTGAAGCGAAAATGTAGTCGAATCGAGGATTTGGAGAATCGTGACACCCCTAGTTATCAGTATATGTTTTCACTATGATTTAAACCCATGACATTTGCGTTTCTAATGCAACGTTCTGCATTTGAGCTACAAATGGTAAATGGACTGCATTTATATAGCGCTTTTAACAGACCTATGGCCATCCAAAGCGCTTTACAATTTGCTTCACATTCACCCATTCACACACCGACAGCGGTGTCAGCCATGCAAGGCTCGTCGGGAGCAGCTGGGGTTAGGTGTCTTGCTCAAGGACACCTCGACACTTGGTCCGGTGGAGCCGGGGATTGAACCACCAACCTTCCGGTTTGTAGACAACCTACATGAACCACTGAGCCACTGCCGCCCCATGCGGTCTATATTTGAAACAAACGGGGTAGTTTGCCTCAGCTCGCATGAAACGCATAAAACTGAACTTTTCAGTAGTGTTGCATGTATGGCATAAAGCTACATTTCTCAAAATGACAAGCGATAAAACATCGCAGCTGTTTTCAAAAGCAGTACTTATCTAGAAAAGCAAGCTTAAAATCAATAACAAAAAAAAACTGCATTCACAACCCCTTTACCTCTGCAATGCGAATGTATACCCGAATATAAAAATCAAAAGAATTTTTAATCAAATTTTATCTATTGAATCATAACTGAATGATGAAAAGTGGGCGTTAGTTGCCAGAATGGAGATTAAAGGGAAAGGGCTAAAAAATAAGACAAAAGAGGTGGCACTCGGCGAAAGCTGTTGCAGAGGAGTAAAGTTATTACTTTTTGATTGAAGATTACAAAGACAACCCTTTCTTATCTTCAACGATTAATTGTGGAAAATAAGACCAGGAGCTTGTATTAAGAATGTAAACAGGGTAATAATTTAAAGTAGACTGCCAAAGCCTTTGCGTCTCAGACTCGTGCTCTTGGGAATACCGCATAACCACACAAACGCAGTTGCACTCACTCAGAATACAAATGCATGTAGTAATTAAAACGACCTTTTACAGGACTAAAGCGATACGTGAAACTCTACCATTTTGCTTTGGAACGTCTGACCGAGGTTTCTCTGTTTATCTTTCTCCCCCCGCTCTCAGTTTCCCCAGCTTCAGCTGAATGCACAGCTGATTGAATCTGCCTCTGATTCAGTGAGCTCCCAGCCAGAGAATCAGTCAATTAAAATGGCCAAGGGCCATAGCTCCGCCAACTAGATGGAAAACAACAATAACACTCAGTCAGCACAACAGAAATATTAGCAGAATGAGAGGCAAATTAGTACAGCGACTGGGGAAAGATATAATTGACAAGGTCTACACAAAGTGAGATACAGAAAGGAATAACATGGACCTAAAGAGCATAAGAACAGAAAGATACTCTTGTACGATGCTGGCTCTGGCTTTTTGGTTGATTTTGCTATAACACCAACTTCATACCAACTGGAAAGCGCAACCAACTCAAAGCTGACTGTAATCTGAGTGGATGTACTAAAGGAAGAACATAGTTTTGCAAAAATTGCTGGCCCAGCATCCCAGGCTGCATGTTCAAGGAATACGTTCACCAACTGACAAGATGTTTTCACAGACTCTTTCAAAATTCACCACAGCCAAGTGGTAAAACCCACATGATTAGAAATAAACACTACCATTGCAGTGGTAAAGTTGTTTTTTTTGTATTGTACCATATTGATTATAGCTCCATCCTTCAGTGTTTTGAGCGGCTGGTGGTGCCACACATTAAGGCCACCTGTCTAGCCACAGTGGACCAAAGTGCCTACAGACACAAGCCCTTCATGGAGGACATTGTTGTTTCTGCTACATAAAAGAACTCAAGCATGAATTTTTCCAAATGCAATTCATGAACAACCCAGACATTCAACATACAATACCATTGTTATCAAACGATCTGCTTGGACTCAGACTGAACTCCTCATTCTACAACAAGCTTCAGGCAGTTTACATTACAGCTGGATTAAAGCTCTCAAATACCTAAAGCTAAGCACCCACCGGAGCAAATCCTGCTAAAACCATGCAGTGCTGCCCAATAAGAACATAACTAAATCAACATACAGTATTGTATTGCAAAAATGACTGCACTATAAAAAATATTTGCTGCCTTTTTTGTGTTTAATCAACTCAAGTCATTTCAACTTACTATTATTTATCTTGACAAGAGATGAGTTCAACTATATTTTGTAAATTATGACAATTAATCTCTAGTCAAGATAAATAATAGTAAGTTGAAATGACTTGTAAATCTGAGTTAATTAAACAAAAAATTAAAGCAGCAAAGACTTTTTGACAGTGTGATCAGACTGTTAATATTTTATTATATTGATAAAGAAATAATTGTACTATCTTAAATAGGACATATCATGAAAATTTGACTTTATCAGTGCTTAAGTGCTAAAATGGGGTCCCTAGTGCATTTATTAACTTAGAAAATGTGAAAAAGAACCACCCAGTAACTTAGTTTTGTTTATACCACGGAACTACTGAATGCTGTATTCTGATTGGCTAAGAAATGTTCCATGGATGTTGATTATTTTTCAATAACAGCACGCCTAACCTTTAAAATGTCTTATAAATAGGCACCAGAGCAATATTTTTGGTAACCGTGGTATAAGCGGAAAAATTGGTCCTTTGAATTATTTGAAAATAATGCACACGGCTTGGAAATTGCCGCATTACCACTTTGGGTGTGCATTATTTTCTTATAATTCAACAGCCCGTCGTCAATTATTCCTTACTTTAAAAAAAATTAAGAAATTAAATTCTCTGCCAGCATGTCAAGAATAGGTAATTGAAATTTGGCTCCCCTTGTGATGTCAGAAAGGGATAATACCGACCCTTAGTCTGCACTATCCAACCAATGCACTGCCATTTTTGCATTTGAAAGGACACAAAAATTGCACATTTTTGCACACATCTACAAAGTGGCAATTTTAACATGCTATAATAAATTATCTATATGATAATTGAGCTAAAACTTCACATACGCACTCTGGGGACCCCAAAGATTTATTTTACATCTTAAAAAAGTCTTGTGAAATGTCCCCTTTAAATATAGTATTTTAAAAGCAGGCAACATATTGAACTTTGTACAAAAAACAAAACAAGGATTTTGAAAAAAAGAAAGCTATTAACTGGAAGAATTTGAAGTAATTTATATAATTTTGTGATGTTTGGTTATATTGGAGATGCACATTCTATGTTTGTAAGTGCAGAGAACTGGACACCAAGTCTGGATACTAAAGCAATTGTCTCAATTTTACGGCATGTTGAAATTTTAATAATAGTATGTTTCCACAGGTGCAAGGGTGAGGGAGCATTTTTCATTAATTTCTACATAAGCCTTATGTTTGTACACCAGAGGGTGCAAAGTATTAATTTTGTCTGTAAGAAATCCGTATACTTGGTTTGACTTAAATAAAAAAAATAAAAAAATAAAAAAGTATCCCAGCGTCACCTCGCTTACCCTCAGTCTGGGAACAACTTTACTAGAACAACCAGTTTCCTTAAGATGTACCTTTAAATAAAACATTGTTAAATAACTGACTGACAGAGCAACAAGCCAAGTGCCTTCTTTTTCAAAACAAAGTAATTTTGTGTTTTTCAGGTGAACTGACCCAGGGGTATTGGTAATTAGAAGCAGGACAGCCAAACTCTGTGTTATTTGTTTCTTCCAACAGCAGCCTTAACCTCTGTCTATCATGCACCACCTGCATCCCAGTATTTGCATATTACATGGTTTCCTCTTCTAGTAGAATAATAATGGGATTTATAATTTATAAACAATAACATATTTTTAGATTTATATTAAAATTAGACACAATTATTATTAATACCAGGTTGCTGAATTACATGCATTCAAAATGTAATGCATATGCTTCCCATAAATATGTCCCAGCTCACTGAGGATTGCTTTCAGCTAAACCTTGATTTCTCCAAAGGTTACATCTTAATCTGTTTACGAATCACAGAGATTTTTTTCTGCTATTGTCACATTTGGCTGGCTCACATTAGCTGGTTTTCACTATTCCAACCAGTGAAATACTATTGTAAAGCAGATTTGAAATAATTTGCATTATGAACATATTCAGTATATTGTAACCATGCATCTAAAATGTGGACCAGACACATTGAAACAAACATCTTTAACATTGTACATTACTCAGTAGTGAGATTAAAATCAGACTTTATACCCGTGTCTTGACCAGATGCATCACCAGAACAGCCCACCATTGAGTAGTGAAAATGTCTATTACAGGTCCTACTGTATCTTCCTGCTATTACTGAAATTTACACTGAGAGGGATGTAAAAGGACAGCCATAAAGAAGGACCCCTCTCACCTGTCCCATACTTTGTTTACACAACCATCTGGAAGATGCTAGAAAGCCTTCAGGCCATAAGTCAGTAGACTTCTGAGGATTTTTTTTGATGCACTAGAGTCATTTTTAAGGTAGCTGATACTTCAAAGCATGATTGTTAAAGTAATGCAGTACTGATGTTAGTAAAGCTGGTGCATTTCCAGCATATCATCTTTCATTATCACTGACTGCATATCTATACTGTTATACTTGTATTTACCACGTGTTGCCATTTTAAGAAGCTAAAAGTCCTAAACATGATATATTTCCAGATGAGCTACACATAATTTACATCATATAACACTACACACAGGCTAATTCTGAGACCATGGTAAAAGCTGAAAATTTGCAGGGCAGTGCTTTTGGGAAAACTTCAAATAAACTGTGCAATCTTGACACTTTTAAAAGTGTGCTTTTAATACAGCTACAAGATGTGAATAAAACAACATGCCTTCTTTATAAGGTAACGGCATAAGGGGAGATGACAGACACAAAGAACTCACACAGGCTGCGAGAACTCCGGAGGTTCATCGTTGACGTTGGCCATACGAAGGCGCACAGTAGCTGTACCGGTGCGGGGCACCTCGCCCTTATCCACTGCCATTACCACGAACTCATACAGGTTAAGCCTCTCGTAATCCAAAGGGCCTGCTGGGAATATGGTGCCATGTGCCGAAATAATGAAATCTGGATTTAGGGTGTAGTACGTGATCTCAGCATTCTGTTCCGAATCACAATCACTGGCTGAAACTGCAAAGGAAGAAAATAGAGAGAGAAAGAGAGACGAAGAAATAAGGTTAACACCAAAGCGTTGCATTACACAGATGTGCAGAATCAGCTAATAAGATCAATCTTTATTTGAGCTTTTCTGTATAAATAGCTTGGGCATATGTGGTTGTCAAATGAATGACTGGGCAGGTTATACATGACTGGCAATCAAAACATCCCAAGCTGTGAGTCTTATTGCATCTGACAACTACTGTAGAATGCAAAGTCACTCAATAAGGTGCGAGCCTATATGAAATGAAGGTCAGAGGAAGATGCTGCATACATAGTAGTTGCTTTCAAAACCCACTTACAAACTACTAATATATAGAACAATTAATTAAATAAAGGTGAATAATAAAAAGACATAAACAAGTTGAAGTCCACTTTCCTGATTCTGTAGTTCATAAAAAATCTGCAGAGTTGTGTGTTTTAAGTTTAGCACCTCAAAACATTATAGTCAGAATGAATCAGGTTTATATGGAGGTTATAAAAGAGTTAATTAAGGGGTGAACAGAGAGTGGAAAAAATAAATAAAATCAAACACACCACCAGTCACCAGAAACTCAAAAAGCATCTGATATATTTTCATAGACCAAAGCAATAAATATCTAAAGAAGAATTTGATATTGAATTATTTAGTCTGATTTAGGAAGGAATTCTTGCAAAAGAAAAGATACTTTTTTAGATGTTCTTTGTATGAGGCATCTCATCTTTCAATATGTTAACAAGGCCAATGATCTTTTGTAGACACTTTCTCTGATACAATAAATTCAATCTTGACCTACATGACTACGAAGGGGTCTTGAAATCATACATGTTGGTCTAACCTTCCATGTGTGACAGGAAACATCCCTACTGAAAAATCCAGCATAAGCTGGTAGCTGTTTTTTGCTGGTTTAAGGTGGCAGTAGCTGGTTTAAGCTAGTCCTCCCTGCCTGGCAAAGCTGGTCAAGCTGGTGGGTCAGCTTGTCTTCCAGCCTGACCAGCTAAGTTCAGCTAGACCAGCTTAAAAAGTTACCAAAACTCAGCTAGACCAGCTTGCTACACCAGCAATACCAGCTAAAACCAAGCTGGGAGACCAGCTGAAACCAGCTCACCAGCTTATGCTGGTCTTAGCTAGATTTTTCAGTAGGGATGTGAAAGTGTACAAATTATATCTCACACATGCTCAATCTGACGTCACACGCCCCAACTTCCATGTCCAAACACTCCATCAGCAGCTTTAAGCCAGGGCCTGATTATCCATAGACGGGATGGGGCAAGTGCCCTGGGGCACCAGGCAATAGAGGGGCACCAAGGGCTCCAGGCTGCGACCACATTGTTCTTATAAGTACTTGCGCATGTGCGGGCACTCGTGACAAAAATACGGAACGCGCGATCGGCGTTTAACTGCTCAATTGTATGACGCGTCAACCGTTTAATTTCACCATGCGCTCATCTGAATCTACCGATGGGTCTACGCAGCCCGGGTAAACCGCGAGAAGACGCGCACCCACGGGTTTAAAAGTAATTGCAGAGATGAGAGACAAAGAGAGCGGGAGAACTTCTAGTCTACATTAACACCAAAATCATTATAAATGAGACCCCCTGGCACTATACTGTGTTTATCCGTTGCACCACTCCATGATTTCTACAATGGAGAAGAGTTAATCTTAAACATATATAATAAATTAATTCCTAATCTAGCAAATGTAATATTAAAGTGCACATCCTTTCATAAAATCCTAAAAACTTTAGCCATTCTGAAAACCACTGTTCCTAGGATTTAAATTATACATTCTCCATGTCACACATTATAAATGCTTGATTAATAGCCACATTCTTGGGAAGTAGTCCTGCTGCTGTTGATATGAGTAGGTCTAACGGAAACAAGCAGGATATTTTATGGACGGTAAAAATAATTGTTATGAAGCCTACAGAGCCGAATATGCAGATGTCGGTTGGTGCGCACCTGCTAATCACAGCTAGCACATCTGCTGTACACTTCACTGCAACACCTTTTCCATTCTGGCAGGAGTCTTTGTGTTAAACCCTCAAAATGTCTGCCAATTCACCACACCATCAGCTTTTCGTTTCAGAGTAGCTTTTTAGTGTTTATTTGTTTGTTTCTACTTGCTTGGCTATGTTGGCTACATATGCAGTTGGTCTGTTTCCAACAGTTGGTGTTTTGTCCATCACTTCATCATTTCTGTGATCGTTTTATACCAGCTGTGGTTGTCTAACATTTAATGAGAATATAAAAGCTGCTTTTATCAGCTGCAGGCATGTGTTTTCTATTCTGTGTGTTACAAGTGCACTCTCAGGAGTTAGAATATAGACTCCAGATTGAATGTGCAATTTTGAGACTTGAAAGGGCACATTAGTGGAAAAGTGCTTCAAAGGTGTGTGTTTGTATATGTGTGTGTGTCCAGTGTATAGTCTCAGCTTCAGACAACACAAACACAGAGCACGCACAATACGTTAACTGATGCATACCAAAAATATTTTACCCAAGATGCGTCATTGCTATTGCTATAAATGGGGAGATCACAACATTCAATAAAACTGCTTTAGCATAAGAAGTAAAAAGAGCAAATCGTCAACCATTAATGAATGGCATTCTCTCTGGGCAAGACGGTCGATACTGTGCATTCCCAAACAAAGCCCTATTTTAACAATCTAAGCGTATTGTCTAAAGCGCACAACCCTTAAAAGGGTTGTTCCTATTCGCGTAATGAATAATGGGTTTGTTTTGGGCGTAACGTGCAATAAACCAATGAGAGTCTTAGCTCTCATCCACTTTAAAAGCCAATTGCAAAGCATCATGCCGATTTCCTATTTAGATGGTGGAATTTGTAAACTGAAAAACTAATCGGAGAAAAAAGACCACCAGTTTAAGATTGATAATAAAAAAATTGCGTTGTTTTCATTTGCATTGAAACTGTTTTTGGAATTTAAACCTTTAACTCGTTCACCGCCATTGACGAGATATCTCGTCAATTAAGAGAAAACGCCTACCCGCCAACGACGAGATTTTCCGTCTTTCCGCAATACCGCTATTATCCACTAGGTGGCACAACTTATACAACCCGGAAGTAGCGCCTCACGTAAATGAGAAAGAACTCCGTGTATGTTTTAAAGATCGCTCTGCATCTGATCTCTATCAAAAGTCCTTCACAAAAATTGAATTATCTCAGCTTTTTGCTTAAAATTGGGTGTTTTTGAAGAAACCTAATGAAGGTAGGATGAAACTGTTTTTTTTTTGTTTGAAAGCAGAGGGTCTGTTCTTTCATCTGATATCTGATTATCAATCTGATTTCATCTGATTGTTTGTTAATATATTTAAAGAAGAACATTTTCTGGAAGGCATTAAACTTTTGTGAAAATCATGAACAATGCTGCCGCTGGATGGCAACTTTTTTTGAAAACTCTGGCGGGGAAAGAGTTAAAGTTAATTTTCTTTCAGTTTAGTCATGGAATTAAAATTAGCAGGCTTTAAATTGCTCTAAATGAATTTATAGCCTACATGATCAGTATAATCTCAAAAAAATAATTTACAAATATGCAAGAAAAGGTTTGTACTCTAAAAATACTTTATTTGTAACAAACAGGAGAATTTTCAAACGTGCGGAGAGCCTTCAGCACTTGGACAGCCCCATGTGTGCTTTGAAAAGCATTACTTAAAAATGATTCTCATTTCATCATATCCACAGGTACAAAGTCATCATATACAATAAATCCATGGGGTAGCATTAAAAAAAACATTTAAAAATATATGCATTTGTATTTTTTATATATATTATATTTGCATTTGTTTAAAGCAAAAGTGGGGAGGGTCCTGGAGGGCCACTGTCCTGCAGAGTTTAGTTCCAACCCTAACCAAACACACATGAATTTCATTTCCAAGTCATCCTGAAGACTTGAATAGAGGGTATGCATTGAAGTCACTTTTCCATGTGACCACGTCGGAACTCGCCCTGTTGAGTGGCAAACCTTCAACAAAATGGCTGGTTTTCATAGCGGCTGCTGCGAAAATGCCAGTAAAACTGACTATTATCAGCTTAAATTCAATTTAGTTGGACTTGATAGCAGAGGTGGACAATACTTAGTTACATTAGTTACATTTTCCAAGCATCTGTGCTTTATTAGGGTTTGTACTGGGAAAAATCTTACTTCACTACATTCTAAAACATAGAATCATACTGTGTATTCTTTAATATTGCATATTAAAATGTATTTAATACCTAATTACATTAAAATTGTGTTCTTTTACTTTAGTAAAAGTATGTTAATGTACTTAAATATTAAATGTAAAACAAAAAACGTATTATTTATTAAATGTAATAGAGTAAAATTTACGATAATATGCTTTGAAATGTGTTTTCCAAAGAAAAACACGAATAAAATACAAATACTTGAAAAAATACTTTTAAGTCGAAAGTAAAACCTCTGCTTGATAGTGACCCTAGCAACTTGTCAACCCACCTGTGGTCTGTGGACGTTGGCATGAATGATCTATTTATTTCTCCTTTCGGTGTTTTTTTGGCAGTCTGTAAAATGATAGCATCGAATTCTTGTTAAATCTGTTAGTACAGTCTATCACAGCTTTTTCCCCTTTAGACACTTCTTTCCCGTGTTTTCGCTGATTTTACACTGTACACAAATTCTGCCGCTCTGTCTTTTGCCACTCAGAGGGCATCAGAAGTGACGTCACGTGTATACCCTCTATTAGATTTTTTAAGTGTGTTTAATTAGGGTTGAAACTAAACTCTGCAGGACAGTGGCCCTCCAGGACCAGGGTTCCCCACTACGGAGCCCCTAATGGGAAATGGAGCAAAAATTAAATAAAGTTTAGTTTCACATGAGCACGCGAAACTACACTTAAAAAAAAAATCTGCACATGAAAGTTTCACTTGAACACATGAAACTAAACTTTAGATTTTTTTTAAACCAATGTCACCTTAGGGGCTCGGTATCCCATCCCTGGTTTAAAGCAAAACATTTAATTACTTACCAGGCTACAGGTGAAGCTGCTCTTTACGGCTGAACACACCTCGTTTTCAGATCAGAATGCCAATGGGCGCAAAACTGGGCGCAAATGCACTTGCTATTTAAACAACATGGTGCTAATTGTAAAAATGATAATTGCGCCGGGTTGAAACTAGAAAAAGACACTTGCGTCACGCTTTGCGCTGCATTGTGCCGGGTGTATGATAGAGCCCACTGTCTGTATAGTATTTCAAATATCCCAAAGCCTAAAAGGCATATAAACAACTGTGACCGGTCAAACAGTTTCTTCCTAAAGTAAACAGGATGGTCTTGGCCAGACTTTGTGCTGTTTAGCCGAAGATCCGGCCACATACCAGTGTGAGGTTCCTTCTAGGTAACGGCTAAAAGTTCTCAAACTTACCTTGCAGAAGTGATGTTGCCGTAGTGACCGTCTCAGGGACACCATCCTTGCTGTAAATGGACTGCAGGAATTCTGGGACACAGTCATTCTCGTCTGTGATGATTACTCGAACCTGGTCAGAAACAAGTAAAAAAGATGTTGGAAGGAATCCGAAAGGTATAAAACAAAATTACAAGGAAATTGAAAATCGTTAAAGAGACGAATAGAGCAGTTCTTCATATCTTAAGGGAAAATTCATCAATATGACTGTACCCAGTTGGCGTTTTAAAACTGCCTTGTCAAAAAAGTCGTGTTTGGTCCCTCTATTTGGTGTTAAGCGCTATGTTCCCACTAAACTAAACGTCTAAACGTTCTCAAATATCACACAGACATTTTTCACTCCTTCCCCATTTGTTCTAAAACCATCAGGGAGACCCACCGAGACACCTAATGCCTCCCATAAGACAGAATTAAGCTGAAAGTTACTGTCTGGAGGAGGAAAAACACAGTTTGAGTGCTTTTTCTCTGACACTGTTTCTCAAGCGCCCTGGCAGTTGCTAAGTCACTTTAATAACCTACTCACTTCAATTTCAGAAACAGGAGAGATGAAAATAGACTGAACTAGTCTGAAATGGTCAAAATTGAGAGGACAGCTCACCGTGTTACTCATATTTCTAACACTAACCGAGAACATAATCCAAAATCACATAAAATAAAATGCCTTTATGTTTGAACCAAGGATAGCACAGCTAAAAAAATTGAAAAAACATCCCTGAGGGAAATAGTAGTAAGATCAACTAAAAAAACTGTCCAGACTTCTAATTTATAAGTCTTAAAAGTGTGCCTGTGGTTAAAACAGATTGCTTATTTTGTCTGCTGATAGAAAAACTGTATCAAAAACTAAATTAACTGTTTTGGATTAATTTTGGTGCAGTATCTGGATCTAGTTTCACTGCAGGTTGAAGACTGGAGATTGTCTGTGAAATACATATTAAGCTAAGATTATTCAGTAATGTTAAATGTGATTGGATTGTTTTGATTACTTTAATTGGTATTTATGCTATGAAACAGGCACCCTGGTATGTGGAATCTGAGATGTAGGGAGACAACGATTTCAAGGTGACAGACGGGCTGCTGTGGATGAATGCAAAAAATGCAACAGGCGAATTTTCTCTCTGGACCACATCTCATGGGACTGAAGACTGCGTCTGTCGTTTTTTTTTTTTTTTGCATTTCTTTTCCTCGCTTTCCCTCTGTCCGCAGCACGAAACACCGGAAGGCATTGTTATGTGACATTCCCCCGCCAATAGTTGGGTTCTTGGCCAGGCTGCCTCGGGCCAGGACAGATGTATGGATCGCTGAGCAGCGCAGATCGAGCCTTGATGAGGCGAGTCTGCATCCTCCAGGGTAATGTTATTGTAACAGGCACGGACAGGACTGCTGGGCACCTCTTTGATTTCAGTTAAATTGTTGCCCTAGCATTTCCTACAGTGCCACAACCTTTTCATTTATCTCTTTTAGGCTAAATGAATGTAATTTGAACTTGAAAGCATAAATAGGATAAATATTATAATATATCATATAATATTTGCATTTTCTATACTACGTAGTGTATGCATGTGTATATATGTCTGTTTGTGTATATCTATCTATCTTAAATAATAAAATATTTTTACATTTTGTTACAAGTCACAGTAGCTATTGGCGCTTTTCCATTGCATAGTGCCCCATGGTTTGGTTTGGGTCAGCTTACTTTTGGGGGCTTTTCCACTGGGTGCAGTACGTAGAACCCAATACTTTTTTAAGTACCAAGCGATCCGAGCTGATACCAAAATGTGACACGAAAACACTGTTGATCACTGATTAGTCTGAGAGAATCGTCACTACCAGCGTCATTGCTATAATGTAAAAGATTAGCTTTACCTGCATGCTAGTTTGCGCTGTCTCGAGTAAACCTGTTGTCACCTGTGCTCTGCTATAAGTTCCCAAACTCCCTTTTAGCGACGAAAAACATCCACAGGTTGGGAATCAGGAACACCATAACAGTTTTTTCCAGACTTGCAGTTTGTGACGGCACATTCGTGACACACACGTCCACATATATGCTTAAATGCAACTAAAATGAGGCTCAGTGGAGCGCGTCGACTGACGCCATGGGTGTTTGTACAGAAACTAGGTAGTGATAAAGGTAGTGATAAACGCGATGTGCAAAAATCTATTTGTGGTGGTCAATTTTAATTTTGTGGCAGACTGAGAAATAAATGAATGTATGGGCATGTACAATGACGCTCTCACTTGTATAATGTCACAGCATATATAACGACACGCCTACAATCCCTCCCACTCCGAAGTGATACTAAACTCGATAGAAAAGCTAGCCAAGTCAAAGTGAGGTGAGCTAACCCAACCTGACCCAAACCAAACCATGGGGTACTATGCAATGGAAAAGCGCCATTATACCTGCTGCCACTGTGCCCTGTGGCCGACTTAACACCGCCATCCAAAATTGTGTTTTCTGAACTGTTATGAGACATCATCAGACTGCTAACATCAATTTCACAATCTTAACCAAGTTCAGATAACATTTGAAGTAAGCTTAAAAATGTATTATAAAAAAATAGTGAATGAAAAAATTAACATGATCATTGTATAATTGAAAGGAATCGGAATATTTGGCCTATATGTCAAAATATTCCAAAGCTGAAACAGTTGTTGGTAAGACATCAATATATGTATGGACCTGTGTGAGAACCTGTAGCACTCACCTCAGCAGCACTGCTGAGACTGTCCTGGTTCTCACTGGCCCTCACCAGCAGCAGATAACGGTGCTGATCGCTCTCGTAGTCTACACTGCGCGTCAGACTGATCTCCCCTGACTCCTGATGGATGCTGAAAAGACTGCTGGGATTGATGAGCAGGCTGTATGTTATTGGCTGTTTCTGGAAGGACACTGCTGGAGTGACGATGAAACTGGATTAGAGTACAGAGAAAGAGAGAGAGAGAGAGAGAGAGAGAGAGAGAGAGAGAGAGAGAGAGAGAGAGAGAGAGAGAGAGAGAGAGAGACTATAATCTTTATGTGGTGCTTGACAATAAGCAAACACTAAAGAAAATATTAGTAAATATAAAGGTATAAAAGTGCACCAAGGACTTCTGAGCTAAATCGGCCATCTGTAGCACATACATTTCACAACTGTTTCAATCAAACCAACTTTCAAGGAGCACTTAGTGGGAGTCTTTTGTATTTCAAACCCACTTCGGTGGATGCATTTAGTCATAATGACTGAGAAAGTGAAATGTATGAGAGAAAGAAATGCAAGAAAGCAGAGAATTGTATGTTGGGGGAATCATTTAAAAAGAATAAGATGGAAGGTTAAGCAGGGAAGAGATTTGCCACAGGCTTATTGATCTTGTGTAAATGTGGAAAAAAATGAAAACAATTTAGTCTGTATACGTGACATACACCTCAAAATATTTTTTGTTAGATAAGCTAACGTAAAACAATTCCTGAACATTCTGTCACAATTTCGTTGTGCACAATCCAATTAATTTAGCAAAATGAAGCTATATCAAAAAGCCCTCAATCTATCTGTGCTACATAAATTAATAAAACAACAGACATGTAGGAAATTGATTTAATCTTTTTTTTAATCTAACATCATCCGCCCAAACAGTTTAATGCAGTTTATTGAATTTAGTACTCTACTAGATTAACATCTGATTAATTAGTTTCTTCTTGTATGCCAGTAGATTAGATCAAATAATGTTTTTTTATTAAAATATATTATAAACCAATAGTTATAGTGATATTTTGATTCTGTGTTAAAGTATAAAAAAATGACTAGCACAGAAAATGATCGTCTGCACATTTGTCTGCAGTGCATTTGTGCAGGTAGTTTCACATTCAGATCTTTAAATTTTTACTACTTCTAATCATAATACCTGATTTTATTTGAGTTTGTGCAACAAGTATACTGTACATTGAAATAAAGGTGCACTGTGCAGATTTTACTGGCATCTAGGAGTGAGGTTGCAAATTGCAACCATTTAGTCAGTCTATGGCTCACCCCTTTCAAAGCATGTAGACAGGGTCCGAAATTAACTTTTTGGCTCACCTGCCACGGGGACTAGTAGATGAAAAAATCCACCAGCCAAACACATTTTTTACCGGCCAGAATAATAAACAGCCTTTTTTGTCACATGTACATTAATTTAATTTGCTGCATTCATGCCAGGGCTCGCAAAATTTCAAAATCCCTGGTAGCCCTTGGGCAGGCACTCTTCAGTTTTTGGTAGCCCAAAATGAATGCAAGTAGCCCGAATAAAAAATACAGTACTTTTAATGTAGAATATTAAGACAAAACATCTATCAAAACACAAATTTGTTGTTGTTTTGATGCTGTTGTTTTTTAAACAAACAAAAAGACTGGATTTCCATGTAAACCAACTTTTCCTGCTCATCCCCACACAGCAGATTTAATCACCATTTAAAAGTGGTTTAGTGGGTCACAAAACTCACAGTTTGGATCATCCAGTTACAGATTGGATAATTTTTTCGATCAGAAAAACAGGGGCTACTGTCGCTTTAAGAGAGATTCTGCACAGAGTCACTCTCTTCACTGCCCGTACAATCTATATCACTTTAAAGTTTGCTGCGAGAGATTTAATTTTCTTACGTGAGGATAGTAATGACTGACAGGACGAAGTTGGAGGATTTGCCAAACAAATCCATGACAAATCATGACGAATTGCTTCCTGTACTGCGTCTTTTCGCGCGATTGCGAAAGTGAAAGTAAAACTCGAGCGCGCGCTCAAACGGTATTTAAATTCCCAATGCCTGAATTTCATACACCATTATTACCCATCCAAATCTGTGAAAGAATGCATAAGCATTTAAATATATGTTTTCCTCCCTATGAGTCAAGATAGCCCGACGGGCAGGGCGGGGATGCATTTTGATAGCTAATATGCAGCAGATAGCTGCAGACCGCAAGTTACCTGCAGTACTAGCTAGCAACAGACCGTCTCTAGTGCGAGACTTGGAGTGTAGAGACGTTCTGCGGCTAGCTCACCTCGTTCCCAGATCAGTTACTGGCAAACACATTATATTGCATAAATACACTGTAAAAAATCCAATTAATGAAATGTTGAAAGGGCAAAAATATATAAGTTAAACCAATTTTCTTGTTTGGGCTTAGTTGAGTAGACATATTATTTTAGGTTTACATAAATCTGTGTTTAAAACATTAAGTGAATGGTTATTTTCAAATTCAGTCAACATTCAGAATGGCTATGTTGACTGAACTAATTAAGACAAATCTGGTCAATATGTGGACTTATGACAGCTATGTTTCCTGACAACAAAATGCTCATAAAATTACTGTTATTTGGTAACAAAATGTAATTTTAAGAGTTGTTCAGGCGTGAATGTATGTGCTTTAAGTTTAAATATGCGGTCGGTTAATATAGATAGCGTCTATTTAAAAATGTGCTCGGACACTTTCGGACGGAGAAGAGCTCCAGAAAATCACAGACACTTAAGTGCTCACACCCCGCCCAGCGCAGCCTCGCCTCGGCAAGCCCATCAGAAATCGACTGCTGGCTCTGATATCTCTGTGGCGTTTAAACATGCGATTTAATTCATTTTAATTTCTTATACTTAATAATAAAAGGTTTACCGGTATGTTTTAAATCATATTTTAGGATTGCACTTAAATGATATCGCTGTTGAATGATATTTCATATCTTTCACATTTGTTATAACTGGGCTGCGTACTGCCTGCGAATTTGAACTTCAGAGCTGAAGGTGCGAGTGGAGAAATAGTCCCAATATCATAACAATCTTAAAACCTCTAAATATACCCGTGTGTGTACCCGTGTGCGTGCGTGTGTGCGCGCGCGCGTACTCGCGCGTGTGCATGTATGTATGTATGCGCGTGCGTCTGTGTATTTTGAATTTAAAATGTTATAACTCGGAAGGATCTGGATCACAGGTCATTTCCTCTGAGATCAATCCGCACGCAACAGCTGGAATCACTTACTGATTCACACAAGGAAGGACACAAGTCAGCCGTTTCCTCAAGTTCACGTCAGGTAAGTGTTTGTAATTAAATGTTAATTTTAGAATATATTAATTGGCAAAGACGCAAATACTCGACGTTTTTGTAATGATATTTTTGTAAATATATATTAGAAGTGTGTTATGTTGTGTCTGAAGTAAAGTGGAGCTATTTTAGTTAAGATAAAAAGCCTGGATATAGGGTTGGTTTACCGGACAGAGTTTAGAACTCGGTCTTTATTATAATTGGGACATTTTTACAAACAAACCTTATATAATACAATACTGGCGTGCATTTTGAGACAAAACAATAGCACTCATATGTTAAGAGATGTCAGTAAGTTATTTTAGTCAGTGAAAAGCCCTGTCCGAGAAAACCGCCCATTAGTGTTTAATTATGTGTGATGTCTGAGGGAAATTTGGCCTAACATTAACGTTATTTAGGGAATAAAGTCTTTCACCGTCAAACTTTATTATATTAAACCTGTTATTTATGTATGTGTGTGTGTTTATATTCCTCTGTTTATCAAACCAGAGCGGAGATGATGTGAGAGGCAGACCCGAGACATAGCGAGACAGTCTCCGCTTTAAGTCTCCTAAATGGCCCTGGAGATGTTCTGACTGACTTTGGAGGCTTTTTGGACTGTTTTATGCCCTCCATTTAAAGAAGACTTAATTCTGTATGTTCAGTCTGTATGATAAGTGAATAAGTGAATAAAAAGCTTTTGTTTTTATGTGACTGAAGTTAATTATTTTGATTACAACACCAGCATAAATTATTTGGTAAAAATGTTATTAAAAAAATCCCAAATAATAAATATTAATTGAAGTTACACATAAAACATTGAGTAAATACTTAAATTTTAATTGACAGAGTCTTTGCTGTAAGTTTTTAAAGATTCAACTGATTAAAACATTTTAGTTGAATGAACTACCGGTATAAAGCTAATTGAGGCAACATACTTTTTTATATTTGAGTCAAATTTGGGCCAACTAAAAAACATCAATCCAGGTAACCCTTTGGAGACAGAAATTGAGTGAACGTAAAATTTCTGTGGAACTAGTTACTAAAAAATAATTCATTGAGCCAACAATTTATTTTTTACAGTGTATTTTGGTATGAAAATCACCCGCCAGTGTGGCGGGTAGCCTTTTGAATTTAGTCGCCAAACGGAAAATCTACCCGCATTTGGCGCTTGGCGGGTGTTAATTTCGGACCCTGCATGTAGATAAGCCACGGTAGTCGCCACAGGACAAACATGTCATTGTCAAAGAAAATATAGTGACTAAATGCACTTTATAGACCAGTATGTTCGTACAGGGCTACTGTAGAAACATGAGAGTGCACAATGGCGACTTTCATATAAGGGGCCCATGGTGTGTGTAGATAAAAATGTCTTATTCTAATGTAATAAAAACATAACAGATGATCATGTGAGGATAATTATGTAACCTTAAAAGCTATTTGATGAAGGGATCTACTTTCATAAAAAAAAAATATATATATATATATATATATATATATATATATATATATATATATATATATATATATATATATATAGTCAAAATACTATTTTTATGTAAACTTTGTAGCATCAACCTTACTAAATTAGACATCATCAATCTCAGCTTTACAGTAGGAATAATACCGCGGTCACACTAAACCTTTTGCTCCATGACTTTCACTCATACACATGCAAATGTCACACACCAGAAACGTGACCTTTTTGTGCATTTCAAGTTTGGTGAACTCTGACCTGTAAATTCATATCATATGAAGACATGTGACCAATAGATGATCCATACGTTGCAACATGACCTTTTCAGGAGGAAAAACTGAAAACAGTATTGCGCAAGCCTATTTTTTACAAAAATAAGAAAAACAACAATATCGGTGCAATCACATTAGATTCAGTAATGTGTGCATAAAAACATACTTTTTTGCCCATATACACATGGGTCAGAGTAGAAATTTCACATTCGTAAAGTCTAGTGTGACCGCGGCATAGCACCTAATGCTTATATATATAGCCTAAATCATACTATTAAATTATTGTAGCTTTTAACCTTACAATTTGAGCTAATATTGGGTTGTTGTTACTGAAACATGGGTCGTAATAACCCAGCAATTGCGTTGAAACGACCAAGCATTGTGTCAAATTTTTCCCAGCATGGGTTAAACAACCCAGCATTTTTAGAGTTTAAACTAAAATAAAGACAATTTTACAATATTAATCCAGTCAAGCCTCTTACATAATAGCAAGATTGACTTATATGTATTCACAAGTCAGGCGGACCGACGGCAAATAAAACTAAATCTGACTTTCCCTCAGGTATTATGACTATTAAAACCCAATGTTCTTTGGCTGAGTTCATCAGTTGGCTCGGTCTACCCTGACTGTCAGACGGAGACCAGAACGTTTGGGGATAAGATTAACGTCACCCCACTTTGGTGTCATGAGTAATATTCTTCTAATCCTAACATGGGCAGTTAACTGGATCTTTGCAAGATACCATTTCTGCATATCTGGTTTCTAACAAGATTTATTTCTTAAATAGGATTTTGCTGCCAGTATCACATCTACAGTACATTTTTTAAGAAAAGCAGTACCATAAAATCATAGGTATGCATGAGGAAAAATAATGTTTGCAATACCATGCATGTTAAAAAGATCAAGCTGCTATAAATGGATCAGTAGTATTCCACATGGGATCATTTGCTTCAAGTCAAAGCTTGATCTAATACACGTGTGTAGGGCAGAGCTAATCATTCGCCATGTAACAGCAACACGCAAGTCATTTTACAGTGACTCATCAAACATCAAGAGACCTTACAATTAACACCGACTGTACAACAGAATCAATTTGTTCAACTAAGTAAAAGCAAAGTAACAAATCCATTAAACTAAAAGTATAAAAGGCTTTTGTTGAATATATGGCATAGTTTCACCTCCGAGAGCTATCTATATGAGCAGAACCACGTTCTGATGTGCATGCATCTTTAATGCCTATCACTGTACCCTGCCATAGTCAAAGATCATTATTTCATCAATTTTGCATGTAGTACATGATGACTCACGCAAGCTACGCTTCAATAAGATGGAGAGGACACGCAGATTGCTGTGCGTAAGTGCAGTATGATGTGTTGCTGATATTTGTTAGCTCGATGGATAAGTAGTGTTCTTGCAGAATGGGAGATGCATTTAGGGTGCGTTACAATTACAGTATGGAAATACTATGCATATAAGAGGTTGAGTGTGTGGTAGTTATAGCTTTACTCACGGCTGTCCTTCTGGAGTGTTCTCTGGAAGAGAGATTGTATACGAGACATTGGTGACCTGTGGAGCTCTTGGACCTGCAACAATAGACACAAGGGCAGGTGGGCTGCGGCTGCCCTGACGGTCAGCAGCCACCACGGTAAGCAAGTATTCTCTATCTCTCTGCAGGGGTAAACCTGTGGTCCGCACATAGCCGTTCTTCCTGTCCACCTCAAACCTTCCATCACCTCCTGTATGTAAAAAAATGTAATTTTATCTGTTGGTTCATGTAAACCTGACAAGTTAGATCTGAGGGATCTGCTTACCATCAGATAGGAAGTACTCCACCTCTCCATTGATGCCCTCATCACCATCTCTAGCTTGAAGCTTATAGACTAATGAGTTGGGTGGGGCACTAGGAGATACCACACTCAGGTAGGGGAACGGTACCATTGTCCATTCTGGAGCATTGTCATTTACATCCATCACTGTCAGCTCCACTCTCACTGTATACCACTCTGCACCTGAAATAGAGAATAGAAAGCTTTTAACAATTTTATACAATGAATGAATTAAAATATGAAGTCATAAATGTATATATATATATATATATGCATAAAATAATAAAACCAGAGGAGGGAAAAAAACTAGACTGTGCTATTTTAATAAACATCATTGGGTTATTTTAATAGTATGTTCTGTTTACAAGAGGGTCATGTATGGACCTAGCACTACTGTCTCATAGGAGCTGCAGAATCCAAGTTTCAAAATATTTTGATGCTCATTTCGCATAAAAAAGAGCTACAAAACATTACATATGCAGCGACACATTTATATACAAGTTGGAGAGAATGGCAGATCCTAATGAGTGGAGTGTTTTCCTCATGGCAGCGTTTGCTACGTTTAGCTGCTGCATCGCCTCATTAGACATTCCTCCTTTATTACAATCATCGTTTGGCAAAGCGAGAGAACTGAAGAGGCTTCTGCACAAATTTATGGAACACGCACTCGTCATGGAAATGCAAAAAGAAATGTCAGGATTAACTTTACAGAAACGACACCCTAGTATCTCCTCCCTTCTTTTGTCTTCAGACTTGTCTTTGAAAAGCATCTTTCTGTTTCTCCTAATATCTGTTTCCCAGAATCCCTCTCTTTCCTCAGTATAAATAGTGGGTTGTCTGTCAGAAGATGTGTGGAGTGACAGAGTCATGGGCTCTTTGATTCCTCAGGTGATTGGCCCTTTTATTTCCTGTGACAGCACACCTGCTGCCTCACATGCAGCGGAGAGACACAGAGCAAAAACAGGTAGAGAGAGAGAGAGACATGGTTGGGAAGGCAGAGAAAATGATACGTTAAGCTTAGGTGTAGATCAATATAAAATAATAATTAATAATAGATTAATAGATAGAGGAGTTGGGAAAGAGAGACAGAAATAAAGATCAATAGTTAGTTAGGGTGCAAAAGTCTGAAACCAAATTGATTTTTGTTTTAGAAATAAAGTTTAGGATTTTTAAAAATCCAAAACTAAGAAAGTTACGACATATTATGAAATATTTATGATTGACCTAACTACAAAAGTCAAAGCCAAGCTTTCATTAATAATACAAAATGTTCCTTAAAACTTTCTCAATATGGGTTAACATGGATCATCAGCTATCTTAGACTTTTTGTACCCCACTGTGTATATATGTACAGTATATGTGCAAACATCAGTTTCACTTCAAATTCGCCTTATGCCAGCTCGAGCCATTCAGAAAAAAATGAAAGGTCTGTTGACAGAATCTGTAAAACGCCAAGTAAATTTTTCAGCAAAGTCCGCAAAGCGCATGGAAAACGAATGTGAAACGACTGTGGATCATATTCATATTCAAACTTGCATCCCTTGTGAGTACTTGAGCCTGAATACAACCCGAATGTAGCAGCCACATGCATCACAGCTCCCCCTAAGTCTGTGGTTCAGTTTCTTCATTTTTACCAAGGCTTTGAACCGGTTCACGGAAAAACTTTTGATGTTTTGCAAAGAACAAAACGAAACCAGAAACTTTCAAAAAATCTATGTTTCAGAACAGAATCGTTTATTGAAAATAATGGTAACCGTAATAACTGTTATTTTTTTCGTTCTTTGACAAGATTTCTGTGCAATACTCAGTGAAGTTTACTTCTGGTTGTTGTTGACTCAAAGAAATGAGAAGCTTGCCACCAGCAAGTAGCTTACTTAAGCCCACGTCTCTAATGCTCAATCATAAGAGGTAAATAATATTGTAGGCTACCGAGTATCTCAAGATGTTTTTTTATACTTATTAGTGGTGGAACAGATCGCAGTTGATTCGTGTCCGTACGGATCACGACCCACGGTTCGGCTCGCATGCGATTCGCGGATCAATACGCAAATTTAAATAGGGTGAAGGTTCATCATTTGCACGTGTTTCAAAGGCTTGCAAATGTTAACACTTAGGATTTAAAAAAAAATAACCACAAAAAGACGCTAAAGTGGGCAATTTTCTGTACGCACAGATGCACATGCGGTTAAATGTGTCCGGTCCAACTCCAATCAAACGTTATTATCCCTAAAAATAAATTTCCCTTAAAATACATTTGGCGAATAAAGCACACTTTATGTGGAGGGACTGTTTATGCTGCATCTTATTCCCGAAGAGGCGTGTGGAATTCGTCCTCCGTCTGTGTGTGTGTGCGTTTAAGTGCACTCAAAAGTGCATACACGGAAAAAATCAAGCAAACTATTTTTCTGTTTTTGACACATACAAACAAAATGATCTCGAAATACCACTGTATTTTTTTCTAATAATTTTTTTTTTAAGTTGTTTGCCAATAAATGACATGGCAGAAATTGTCCTTGTCTTAATTAATGTATAATGCTGACAAATGTAGGCAAGTCAAAATTACAGTTATGCCGCTTATATAATGTAGCCTTTTTTAATGTTTGATGACAAGATAGAGACTTAAGGAAAATTATGTAGACTAATAATTTAAGTTTAATGTCCTAATGATCAGCCTACTTATTTGTATGTCCCACAGCTGACATGAAACGTTATTAACTGGTTCTGGAACTTTATGTTTTTTTTGCTGTAACCGATTCAGGAACGTCAATTTTAGGGTTAAATCGAAAACCGTAAACGTTAAAATACTGTTACGGAATGAACCAGTTGGGATTTTTTCCAACTGGTTCTTTCTGAAACAGTATTTTAACGTTTCCGGTAAATCTGGTTCAAAGCCCTGATTTTTACCTTTTGAATTCTGACTTTTATCATTTTTATTGTGTCTTGTTGCATCTTTAGAGATTTTGCCACTATGTCTTGTCTAAAGAAGTCTTATTTTTCATGCACTTAAAGGGTTTGGCAGCAAAAGACAATGAAATGTGTTAAATACCAATGAAATGACTACAGTGACATTTGTAAAAATAAGTTAAAATAAAGTGAAATTACTCAATCTAAACATACACCTAATAAAATGCATCAAAACTCTTCATGTGTATATATAGCCCAGTCCAAATCTCATAAATAAGTCATTGGTACATACAGTCACAGACTGTCACAGTGGTTTCAACACAAACTTATAATGAGGAGTGATGAATCTTACCACCAAAACATCGCAAAGAAAGAAATCTGCTTGTCACCTAGGGGCCAATTTGTTCACACTGTGCGCCAATTTCATAGCTTGTTTTATGATGAAATTATTGCAATTTTTATATCAAGCACATTAACCCTCGACCCATTACAGATGAGTTTATACAGTCTGCAGCAAAACAGAGCTGTTTTGCACATCCTAAATGTTCCTATAATCACACTGACAACATCAGGGTGCCTGTACACGACCTGCCAGTCAGATGCCCAATGTTAGAGATGGATGAAGATGAGAGCTTTAAGGGAAACAGAGAGACTCTGAACAGATGAATGCTATGCCAGAGCAAGAGGTCCTATAGTGATTCTCTAAAACAGAAAAAAATCATAGCTTCTCTCTGAAAAGTAATTTTGACTTCCTGTTTACTGTACTGCTGCTGCAGCTGGTAGTTTCAAAATGAGAAAATTAAGCAGTGAATTCATTTCACCTGGATGATGGAAAACAGAGGGAAATTATTGGGGTAAAACAGATGTTGATGTGTATATGCCAGAGAGGAAATTTGATGTGTATATACCAGAGAGGAACCAGAGAGGACGAGCAAGAAATTTACCAAGATGAGAAGCAAGCGATAAATGAAAAAGCCAAAGCAACAATGTGATTAAGGCAATATAGCTTACGGCACTATTGAAACGGCCCTGAGGTTGTATGGAAATGGAATTAAAACCACACTCGGACAACAGGAAGGAGAATACATGAGCTGCCAAATGACTGCATTAAATCAATGTCATTACAAATGAGTGCAGACAAGAATAGTGGTAAAAAATAGATGTGAATCAAAGCGGTAGAGGAAGAAAATTAATCAGCATTTAGAGAGAGGGGAGCAAAAGGGTAACCAAAGCATTTAGCTGCAATGTTTGCTTTATGCTACCTTAAGTCATGCAAGTTCAAAGGACAATTACATCCATATAAACCAGAGTCAAAAGAACAACACTTTATATCAGCCACACATGCAACATCACATCTGTGACAGCAAACAAAAAAAACACAAAGTAAAATAAAATATATCAAATAGACAAAAGCTGAGAAATCCACTACGGGCACTACAAGTTACACTCTCTCGACCCTGATTTTTGCTGACAGAGAGAGTGAGAGATGCAATTTGCAGTCGTCTGCATGGAGAGCATTTTTTTCATTCTGAACTCAGCACGTAAGCTAACTAACAGGCGCCCTGCGTCTCTGGGGTTGGCCAAAAGAGCTGTCTCACAGCAAGAACTCAGAACTATGGAAGGCTGGAGAAAACAGGGAGAGACAGGATGAGAAAGTGTTAGGAAAGGAACCGGAGAATGAGAGGGGGAGAGAGAGCTAATTAAATACTCTCTCAGAGGATTACAAAAGGGCCATTTGGTTGCCTCTGTGGAATTGTCATGTTCATAATCTTATTATAAAGGGTTAGGTACTCCGGTTTCTAATTTTTTATCAAACTTTCAATTAAAGAAAAGACGTAGCAGAAACACTAAATAAAGCAGCCAACACTAAAGTGCATACGCAAATTACAAATGACAAACGAAAAGGCAACAATTCTGTGAATAAAACGGAAACAGAAGCACACACACACACACACGTATGGCTTTCTCTTAGATGGCAAAATTCCATTACTGTCCTGTTGGCAGATTTCAAAAGCGCTACTAAATAGGACAGTTTCAATTACCCTGAACCCCTGTGGCTAAGGTAAATCTTAGCCTTTCCTTAGCCACAGCATGTTGTATAGAGTACAGTAGGAATATAGATATCCATAGAAAATTCTGATTTCTCATTTGGGATGCTGCTTTTGAATTCTGTTCTTGGGTCAGATTCCCCCAACCTGTAAATAAACGCTTAAACTCTGATATTGAATGTGATCTCAGTTTGTGACATTACAAGCAAAACATTTTCTCTTTAAGTCACATTCCTCATTTAGGCATTAGGGGGTCTTTATCTCCTCAGGTGTGACTCACATCAATATTCATAACCATTTACACTCCCTTGTATATTGCCTTTACACAATAAAAAATGTTTTACAAAAGTTAAATCATGTAAACTGTTTCATGTAAATTAGTGGGTAAAATGTTTTTACATCTTTTTGTAGCGAATTCTTAACTCAACAAGCTCCAGTACTAAAATACAAACATGTACATAAATGTTACTCACATATTATTGTAGCACAGTTTGTGCTGAATACAGTGTTATGTGATATTAGTCATTAAAGGACAAGTTCGGTATTTTACACTTAAAGCCCTGTTTTCAGATTGTTTATGATGAAATAGAACGGTTTTGACTGAAATTTGGACATATGATGCTGGCCCGAGAATTTTCGGGTATTTGTTGTATCACCTCCCACCTCTACACTGGCTGCATAGGTGCACAGGAACAATCCTTCCTAAATGCAGTAAACTTTCTTTTGCAAAGACGTGAAACTCACCGAGTGGTCAGGGGTGTTCACTGATATGCTCACACAAAAATCGCTGCAAAAGATGCTTTCCAACAGGTTTTATCGTAGTTTTTGTAGACTCGTATCAGTCAAAACCATTCTATTTCATTATAAACAATCTGAAAACAGGGCTTTAAGTGTAAAATATCGAACTTGTCCTAAAATCTTGGAAAATTAGTTATCAAAATCAGTCTTGCAATGTGTTTGAGCACATTTCAACACATTCCTAACATTTAGAAAGAATTTTCTGAAATCTTAAAAATTGCTTCTAAACACATTACAAATGCTCCTAACACAATTGCGAGCATCCATTCAGGTTGTAACAGTATTTGAAATTTAAGAGACACGGCGGCTTTTCTGTGAGTGGCCGTGGCTATAGCGCTGACAGTGCACATGCCCCCACTGCTTGAGAGCATTTTTACTTATTTTATTTACTTGGCTATGCTTTCCATTATTAAAATCTGGTTGGGTGGTTAATAACACATTTTTCTGTGGTGTGACAAACTTAGAACACATTTAATATCTGACTTTACCGGGACTCCAGTTACCAGTGAGAAGGTAAAAGCTGACTCTTGATAAGAGTCTGTAGTACCTCAGCGTGAGTACTCAGGAATCAGGTAAAACAACATCGCGCCTCAGACTGAAATCAGTTCTCAGCAAAACATGGTCAGGACTAGTTTTGCACATCAGGCAAAATGGCATCGGACGAAACGGCATCAGACGAAATCACATCAGGTCTCATTCAATCAGACATCGGGCAAAAACGGCCTCAGACTGAACAGCATCAGATGAAACAGCATCAGGTCTCGCACAACAAGGCATCAGACAAAATGGCCTCAGACAAAAAGGCATCAGACGATCTTACACATGATCATGCCCATTCGCGTGATGTCACTATCACAAATCGTTTCGAGAACCTAAAAGTCTTTGATATCATTAATTTTTTACTGTCTTTATAAATCATTACAATTCCTTAACCCTATAACCTGTCGCATGCATGACGATTAGTTTATGACACTAATCTAAATGGCGTTATGACGTAATGATGGATATCTCTCTCTCTCTCTCAAAATTAACATTTTAAGCTGGCTAAAACATGATTATAACTACACATATTGCCGTTTGTAGACAATGGTTTCTTTTTTGCTACTTAGCTACTATGGTTTCCTTTTACAAAGTAGTTGAATGTAGATGAAATGATAAAATAAAATAAAAATAAATTATTTTTGCCTGTGTTTGTGCAAATAAAATAAGTAAACAATTAAACTTGCTAATAATTTAAGCAATATGTTCTACACTACAGTAGACTGTAGCAATTAATAAAAAATAAAAAATAAATAATTAAATGTTTTTATTAGGCTTTAGTTTACAGAATTCGTACAAACTTTTACAGCTTACATCATATTATACAGAGGTATATGAGTGAGAAAAGGAACAACACCAATTTATGTCAGGGCTACAATTAAATACACAGGTTAAAGAAACAAAAATTGATCTCCCGTAAGTTTGCGATAATAACGTCATGCAAAGGGGCGGGGCCTTGTTGTGCGAGACCTGATGCCGTTTATTCTGATGCTGTTTAATCCATTTTGCCCGATGTCTGATTTAATGAGACCTGATGCCTTTTAGTCTGAATAAAATTCTCACCTGATGTCTTTTAGTCCGAGGCCGTTTTGTCTGATGTGTGAGACTTTAGTCCTGACCATGTTTGCTGAGAACTGATGCCTTTTAGTCTGAGGCGTGATGCCGTTTTATCTGATGCCTGCGTACTGACGCTGAGTTCTGAGGATGTCCTAAAATGTACACCAGGCATTCGGATTGTTTTCTGCTTTGCACATGCAATCCAAACATTTTTATATGCGTTTTTTTATTCGTCATTCTACAAATTCAGATGCGTATTAAAATTTGCAAAATTACAATACAAAATGCAGTCTACTTAACGTTAGCACTATTCACTACAAATGGATGAATGACATTAGCAACAAGCTGTTGTTTATGTAACTTGAGCACAAAACTGTATAAACTGACGTGCAAAATATATTTACTCTTACATTCTTAAAACAAATGAAAAATTCTGTTTGCTGCATTGAATAAAGTGAAAATGGCATGATTGTCAAGTGTGGTAGCCCATTAAACTTGAAATGTGACCTCTGCATTTAAGGGCGCTCCAATTGCAACCTGCCAACTTTCGGGTTACCAGCCTAACTCTCTCACCATTAGACCACAACTGCCCTAAAGACTTTATCAAAATCTACAATATTTTCACCTTCTAGACCCTGCATTTGGTTCAATGACTTGTATCAGCACTGAATTTAAAACTCTACAGCAGTGCACAGATGGCAGAATGCTCTTATGTTCCTCTAGTACACAAATTGGCAGTATTGTTAAAGAACAACAGTTGCATTCAGTTCGCTCATTGGGTATAAATTGTCCTCAATTCTCCAGCAGCAACCACATATATCTTTAAAGATGCTCCCTTAACAGGACTGCCACGATCAGAACAGACTGGCACCAAGATGTCCTTGTGCGCTCAGGGTATTAAACCGCAGCGAAGATGCTCAGCACCTCTGTTTGCTTTAAAGAGCATTACAGTTTGACGCTGAGCAGGCTTAACATGGGCTCTACCTTTAATGCAGACCTGACTGTCTAATCACCCTGCTGCTTGTACTGCTGTTACAGTTCGGTTCAAATCCCACCAGTATTTGTTACTGTTAGGCTTTTACTGAGCGAAGTGAGACTTCCTCTTATTGCTTCCACCTATCAAAGCTTATATCAGATTAACGGCCACTAAAGGAAAGGAGAAAAGTGAGGGGGGCACCTCACAGTGTTGGGATCAACTCATCCCACAAACACAGTGCTGTGTTTTGACAGTTTAAGTGAGGCATAGATCTTAGCTGCCTTTCTTTGGGACATTATCTCTTTAACTTCAAAGAGGATGATTGTGCTACTGTTACTGTGATCTTTAACTTTCACTGTGTTCAGAACACTGAGGGCCTTGTTACAGCTGGTCACTTCATGTGTTTTCTCTGATCGGATAGCAATCTGATTTGTTAAAACTGTTCCATTTACATTTGGCCAAATAAATGTGACTTGGCAAAACGGATCCAAATCCGTATAACCGTTGTACGTGCTCGTCCCTAGGTTCGCTTTCTGCACATGCACACTTTCACGTGTATGTATGTTGTGCTACTGCTTCAACCATTCATTGAAGCTCGCGTTCTAACTGTGTTTTTTTTTTCAAAATGTCTGAGGGTCGCAAGAGAAAAAGTGTATTGTATGACAAGAAGAGAAAGGACTATGAAGAAAGAAACAAGACCAGAGTGTTTATGGGAGACACGCTGGCTGCTGGCGTGAGCTAATAGGACAGGTTGGGCTTTCCACGCAAAGTTTCTACTGGTAAGGTACATTTTGTCATGCTATTTGGAGAAATCCATTTAAAATCACTGCTGGTAAAAGTTGATATAAGCTATGATTAGAGATGCTAGCCCTGGCACAAACCGCACAGACACGGTAAACATGCCGAAAGCAACTTGTAAACAGAGCGAATAGAAGAACTACGCTCCTGCATGCTCTCTCTCTGTCTCGTGCACGCGTTTAACAGGCGTTCCCTCTCGGGAGGAGGTAGAGTGTGGCGCGTGTGCATTTTTTAAAAAATGTTGAGGGGCGGTTCTTTTAAATAATTCGGGAAAATCTTCCGATATAACTAAAGGCAGCACTTACTGTATGTTGTACTATAGGGGATGATTAGCATGAGCTGGAGAATGACAGTGAGAAGATTTAACATACAGGTCTATGACAGGGAAAAGTGTTCACAAAACTCTCTCTAAACGTTTTATTTCTTTGTGTAATATCATTCGAGTTTGTCATGTGACTCTTTTATTGGTTCTTGAAAGATTTTTTAACCGCTGTCATCGCTCCATAAAGCAATAAGCATCTTTAAAGGTTAACTTCCAGGTGAAGTGCTTAACTCGTCAATTAAGAGAAAACGCTTCTCTGCCAATGACGAGAATTTCAGTCTTTCCGCAATACCGCTATTATCCGCCATTATTCCGCTATTATTCCGCAACTTATACAACCCGGAAGTAATGCCTCACGTGAAAGAGAAAGAACTCCGTGTATGTTTTAAATATCGCTCTGCATCTGATCTCTATCAAAAGTCCTTCAAAAAATGTATTTATCTCAGCTTTCTGCTCAAAATTGGGTGTTTTTGAGGAAACCTATCCATATTTCAGAAGTGATAAAAGAGAACTAATGAAGGTAGGATGAAAGCAGAGGGTCTGTTCTTTCATTTGATATATTGTTTGTTTATATATTTATAGAAGAACATTTTCTGGAAGGCATTAAACTTTTGTGAAAATCATGAAAAATGTAGGCGCTGACTGGCAACTTTTTTAAAAAACGTGGCAGGGAAAGAGTTAAGTTTGGGAGGAGTTATGCATTGTCGCTGTGGTTTAGGGTAAGATTTGGTGTTTGTGTTAGTATGTAACTTTAAGTATTTGTTTATACAATTTTTTCTGATTTATTCTTTTATATTTTCTAAAATTTAAACAATTGTCGCCTGGTGTTGAGGTTAGAGTTGTGTTTGGGTAAGGAAGTCATTTTATGTAAATCTAACCCTAAACCGAAGCGACAATGGTAAGAAAATAGGAAAAATCAGTTGAGTAACCAATCCGTGAGAATGCCACGGAAAAAGACAGTCCGTGGCAGGGCCATGGAAAAATGCGGAGATCCGTGAGAATCCCATGGAAAAATTTGCAAAAAATTGTGTGACATTTGAAAGATTTGAAAATTCTGATTCGAATATGTAAATCCTTAGTCGGGGACACCCCTACATCCCCCTACATAAAAGTCAGGTGAAGCAACCAGGAAGTGAATGGGTGCAACTGCAACTAATGTCTTTATGAAAAAAAAACATTAAGATAAATAATTTAAATACGCTATAAATGTAGCTAATAAATTTAGCTTTAATAAATTTAAGCTAAGATGATCTATTATTGTTATTTTACATTTATTTATTTATTGTTCTAAAATGTATTTTTAGGATTATCATTTTAAATGCCACTATCAAGTAAACAAACAATCAGCACAATACAGGGAGCACATTGAAAAATCTGACATATAGACAATGATTGGTTGTATCTTACATTGGGGGGCAATTAAAAATCCTGCAAAAATATGCATTAACTTTCACTGAAATGCTGTTTAATTCATTCAACTTTTCAAAACACATTATTCCTGATAATAAATGTGCATTGCATCTATTTCAAAAGTATAAAAAAAACTGAAGTTTTGTCACTGACCCTTATGCATTTGGTATGCGCTTTTATCCAAAGCGACTTACAGTGCATTACAATATATACATTTCAATAACTATCTTAACGTATTTTGATAGAAAGCCCCATCTAGGGACATGAGATACTCAAACCAACCCAAGCTGCGGACATACTGTAGCACTAACAGGTTTTGTTGTGACGCCTTACAAAACAGTTTAAATGAAGGGTCTGGAATACGAATAACAGTGTACAAGATGGTAAAGAAACTTGTGATACGCAAAGGTGTCAAGTCTGCTATTCTGAGTCCCCCATTTTTTTAAGTACTGTAACTGCTTGTCAGAATTGCCGCTTCTGTTTGGATAAATTTGAAGTAGCTTGTACCTCAGTTTCTTTTAAGCCATAAAGAAACTGTATACAAACTCTTCTATTTTTATTCATAAGAACAGAAAATCAGATTGACTGCTCAAATTTACATTTGAGAAATAAATGCTTATTTGCATGATCGACAATTTCCCACCAGCCAACCAGAAACTCCTATTCATCTTTAGCCTCTGCAGCAGTCAAGCTTAATGCCCGACATCACTAGGGTTGATTTATTCTTGAACATCAAACAAAGGGAAGATGAATCAAGTATCACTTTCCTTTAAATTAAATATATAATCTATTTTCTCCGCAGGTTCCTCAACTTTGACTACCTTTCTCACTAATCAGCTTTGACAACAATTCCTCTAATCTTCTAAGCAGTCGATCCATTTACCTTAATATGTTCTCTTTCACACCTCTGAGCTATAAAGGCAGTGTAATTCATTACGGTATTTCTCTTCAGCCAACTCCGTCGACTTCATCTTTCATAGACTTTTACAGGACCATGACTAATCCCGTGGTCAATTTTTCTCTCTCTCTTTCCCCAGCTGAAGCTCTGTCAATAGCTGTGGTGTAGAGGGATCCATTGCCTTTGTAAACTGTGTGCACTTTGGTTTTAAGGGAGTATTTCTGAAGAAGCTGTGTTATATCTTGGGAGGGTTCTTGAAATTAATTCCCATGTCTAATAAAAGAATGAGCAACACTTTGAAACAGAAAGAAACAGAGAAAAGCATCTCAGTCCCTGCGTCTCAAAAGGCCTTTGAAATCTCTTAGCCTTGACTGTTGAAAGATCCTACTTGTCGGATTGGGAGGAAGAGAAACAGAAGTGGTAGTTGCTGTTGTTTCTCTTGTCTTCATCTGCTAAGCATTCATCTCTGATTAGAGAAAATAACTAATTGACGTATTTCTCTTTCTCGATGTTATTGACTGCGATTTGCGATTTGGCAACAGCTGACAAATTGCAGATTTGCTTACTCCCATGTTTGATTTGTGATGGGTTTGTGAACCTTTCAGTTTGAACAAAGGATGAATCTGTTTGGGAACAGTCTTTCTATAATGTTGTTATGCTGTTTGTGAAGTTCGAGCAGCACTCAACTTCTGTAACAACAATTACTTCTCTTAATGAAACAAATTTGTTATTTTAAATCTCAAGTTTTTTAATATTTGCAAGAAATCAAACACCCACAAGGCAACTTAAACCTGTACATACACAATATGATGTACAGCAGTGTGTAACAGCTGGTAAGTAATGTAAAGAAATAAATAACACCAATTTGTGACAAAAAATTTTATAAGATAAATTAAGGGTCTTTTTTTCCAAGTCACAGACTATATAAAACTATTATTTGGCTTGATGAAAACTAAATATGCTTATAAATATCTAGAACGTTTGTGAAACTGATACAAAGTCTATTTGAAGAGTTTGGTTCCAAAACGCGATAAACGCCATTTTTGAAAAAAATGAGTTACTGCCAAAATCAGTATTATATCAGGTCAGTATTTCAAAGTAAATTCTTAATTTTACGCAAAATCCAATATCCGCCGTGTTATTCTGTCATCTTTTCTCCCTTTTTTCCCAAAATGCGATAAACGCCACTCCTCCTTTTTTACAGAACACAATAAATCCATTCCTGAAATTACAGCTCAGTCACGCAATGTAAACAAGCAATGGCGGCGCGCTGAGTACACAGAGTCCTAGTTTTCCTCATCTACTTTGTACTTCGCGATCAACAAACAAAACAAAATTATACTTTAATTGCATTGCTAAACCTGTGATGGTTTTCTGTGAGGGGAAAGAAACGTAAGCCATCAACACTAATAATTTCCGCGAGAGGCACTCGGGTGCTTGTTCTCCCGACAGCATCAAGCTTCTCATGCTAAAACATGGACCCCAGAGGTTATTATGAAAACTTTACATTATTTTATTCAAAGTCAACGAAAATCGAGCAGGACCAAAACATTTGACAGCTGATCGCTGTGAAAAATGTAAAGAAACGACGTCGAGTATAACCGCAGCAATGACAGTGTTTTGGTTAATGCCATTAATGTTTATTTTTTAATCATTGTATACCACTAGTCAACCAAATAAATATAAAATGGTAAAGATGAATGCACATTTATACATTGATTTAATAGATTTATAGCATTTTGAAATAAAAAACTGTCATGGATTTATTGCATTTTGTGGAAAAAATAATTCGTTTTTATAATAAATCTTTGAAAATCAAGTTATGGATTTGAATTTTTTTATGTTTTTATAACCTAAAGATGCTATGTGAAAGTCATTTGCAGTTGTACAGAGTTTAATAAAAAACAAGAAATCATGAGGATCGCCTGCTTCTCTTACATTGCAACAGCATGAGGTCCATGGGCCAGCTTTACACTATTTTTATCCATTAAATAAACACCTTGTACATTGGCAAGAAAAAGTATTTGAACCTTTTGGAATTTATAGTTTTCTGAAAAAAAAATTGTCATAAAATATTATCTGATTTTCAAGGGTTTTGACAAACATTATGTGTCTAAAAATAATAACACAAAAATTCAGATCTTTTATGTCATTGAAAACAAAAAAAACTCATAGTGCATGTAAATAGCACTATGCATCTTTACATAGAGCTGGAAAGGGTTACAAAGTTATTTCAAAGACTTATTACAAATGGAGACGCTTTGGGACTGTTGCTACTCTACCAAGAAGTGGGCGCCCAGTCAAAATGACACCAAGAGCACAACAAAGAATCATCAATTAGGTACCATCTCTGTTCATTAGTCTACAATACGTAAAACACTGAACAGGCAGGGTATCCACGGCAGGACACACCAAAGGAAGCCACTGCTTACTAAAAAGAACATTGCTGTACGTCTGAAGTTTGCAAAAGAGCTCATTGACACTCCACAGTGGTATTGGCAAAATGTTTTGTGGACTGATGAAACTAAGATTAAACTATTTGGAAAAAACACACAGTGCTACATCTGACGTAAAAAGGGCACGGCATATCATCATGAAAACATCATCCCAACTCTAAGGTATGGTGGATGAAACATCATGATTTGGGCCTGCCTTGCTGCATCAAGGCCTGGCCAGGTTGCAATCATTGAGGGGAAGATGAATTCCCAAGTATATCAGACAATTCTTCAGGGTAATGTGAAAATGTCTGTACGCCAGCTGAAACTGTATAGAAGGTGGGTGATGCAACAGAACAATGACCCAAAGCAACGGAGCAAGTCCACAACAGAATAGCTTCAGAAAAACAAAATCCGCCTTTTGGAGTGGCCAGGTCAGAGCCCAGACCTCAACCCAATAGAAATGCTGTGGATTGACTTGAAGAGGGCCATACACATGAGACATTCAAAAAATATGACAAAGCTAAAGCAGTTCTGACAGGAAGAATGGGATAAAAATTTCTCCTCAACGATGTGCAGGCCTGATCCACAGCTACAGGAAGCGCTGGCTGAGGTTACTGCTGCCAAGGGGGTCAACCATTGATTAATTCTAAGGGTTCACTTACTTTTTCCACTGCCATGTTGAATGAGTGTGTTCAATAAAGACATGAAAGATCAGAATTTTTGTGTATAATTATTTTTAGATACATTATCTTTGTCAATACCATTGACTTAGATAAAGATCAGATCACATTTTAGGACAAATTTAGTAAAAAAAAAACATGAAATTACGTGAAATTAATTCAAAATTAATTCAATTTGCTCTGATGTATTCTTCAAAGGATTTTAAGATTTTGTTTGTGGATTGTCTTCTTTTACTGAATCCATTTACATTGGGCTGAAAGAATACTGCCAGATAATAAATAAACAAATAAACGTGGGTACTCGCCTGACCCAAAGTTAAAGGGATAGTTCACCCAAAAATGAAAATTCTGTCATTATTTACTCACCCTTCAGTTGTTTCAAACCTGTATTCATTTCTTTGTTTTGCTGAACACAAAGGAAGATATTTGTAATTAAGCAGGAAACAGAACCACCGCTGACTTCCATAGAAAGGGAAATACTATGGAAGTCAGTGGTGGTAAAAATGATTTGGTAACAAACATTGCTTAAAATATCTTCCTTTGTGTTTATCAGAACAAATATATATATATGTATGTATGTATATATATATATATATATATATATATATATATATATATATATATATATATATATATATATATATATATATATATATAATTTTATTTATATAGCGCTTTTCACAATTTGGTAATTGTATCAAAGCAGCTTTAGATTAATAGAAGCAGTGAAAAGCACAGAAAATTGACAGATAGCACAACATAATGCACGATAGCACAAGCAGCTAAATTTGCTGCGGCTATAAATCAACATTAAAGCGAATGTATTACTAATGTAACATATAAAAGTTAAGCCCAAGAAGGCTGCCTCCCCGGGTTGAAAACCCCCTAGGAGAAAAAAACCCAGACTTTTTAGCCGGGGAAGTAAAAAAAGTCCTAGGAGGGAAAAACCCTTGGGATATATATATATATATATATATATATATATAGATATAGATATAGATACATTGAAACGGATAAGGAGATTAAGCGAAGATTAAGCGGGTTCTGCCGTATGTAACATTTTATATTTAACAACTTGAGGGTGAGAAAATGATGACTAAATTGAAATATTTGGGAGAACTATCCATTTAACATCCTGTTTTTGTTTGTTTGTTTAGTCTGGCTATTAACTAAACTGACCTCTGGAACAAATACCTTGTGGTGACTAAAAGTGTTTCAGTTTCCAAAAGTCGAGGGGAGACTGAGAGCATAGATTACTGCTGTGTGGACTTGGCAGCCTGCCAAGAATACATTATACATTAGAATACATGTATACATTAGATTCAAACAGTAACGTTAGATCAGTGCAATCGTTTAATACGCTTTAGCAATGATTTTGAACTAAGGTAATTTACTGGTTATTTATTTAGCTTGTTATTAAACATAATCTCCTTTAGAAGTACTCTGTTGTTATTGATTCTTTGTGAAAGTTAAGTTTGGGCCACAAAAGGCGATGCTGCTGAAACCGCCTACAAGAAGACATAAGGCTTGATCTGTATTCAAGAGAACTGAGACAAGGACTCCATTAATATGCTCTGCAGACAGTTTTAGTTGTTCTCTAACAGATGTCAATCCACTGAATATTGGTGAAACAGTTTGCCAGAAGCGTTTATAGATTTCAGCAAGGATGCCATCAGGTTCTTTGTTATTTGTCAGGGGCTTTGTTATTTGGCATCTGACAAAAAGCTTTACAAAAGACAATTAGAGTCTAGCTATTCTTCTGAAGCATACAGTACAGCTACAGCTATAAGGAGTGCGGTACGAGACGAGAAGACTGCGCTGGGCGTAGGCGAAAAGCATCAAAACACAATCAGCAGAGGCTTGAGATGGGCCGCGACCCGGGCCGATGAGCCACTGACCCCAGCTGATCAAGCCTCTGAGAAAATCTGTCACTCATTTTACGCTTTCCCACTTAATCTGCCAGAGGAGAATATAAACACCCTGCCATCACGATCATCATCAAGAATGATCTCAGCGCTCAGTCACGTTATCTGGGACATCTGCCCAAAATGCAGCTTAAAACAGGAAATAGGTCACATATATTGTAGTTGTAATTTGAAAGATAAAGCAAAATTTCAAAAATAAGATAAGAGAAAGACACGACTGGCATATCTTAACATTTCAAGCCATATCCTGCTGATATATGTAGCAATTAAAACTTATGGTTTCTAGATCTTCATTTTTTGTTTGTGACAAATGTTAAGAATCTGCTCTTTATCAGTTTTCACAAAAATAATCATGTAAATGAAAATGCTAATTAAATCCTTTTCATTCCTCTTACTATGCAGATTAACTTCAAAGGCAAAGATTAACGTTGGTGCTTAAGCTTTATTGCAATCAAAGATTATGCCACTGAGTAACTTAAGGCATCTGTTTAACACCACAACAGACTGCTGGATTTTTTTAGGTCTTACTATATGAATTATATGCTGTTAATCTGAGTGGGCAGAGGTTTTGGTTCGCATAGCTTTGGGTTCAAGCTTTCATCACATAAAAAATAAGAATCCTGCTGTCATAGAAAAAAGTGTGATGTTCCATATGCATTAAAAAAAATTGGGCCCCATCATACACCCGGCGCAACGCAGCGCAATGTGCAACGCAAGTGTCTTTTGTTGGTTTGCGCAATATTGTTTTTGTTATTTAATGAGCGCGTTAGTAATATGCGCCTATAAACGAGACAACAATGCGCGTTTGCTTATCACACACGGATGCACAGCAGCACATAAATGTTTTAAATATGAAAAATCAAAAGATTCAAATGTAAAAGATTATTGTTGAGTCTCTTGGACTTAAATGAGGACCGATTATGAGACGTTAGAAGGCGTAAAGAGCTGATTCACCTGGTAAGTAATTAAATGTTTTGCTGACGTTAGAAGGCGTAAAGAGCTGATTCACCTGGTAAGTAATTAAATGTTTTGCTTTAAACGAATGCAAATATTGCATCTATTTTTTTTTTTTAAATGCTACCCCACAAATTTATTGTATATGATGACTTTGTGCATGTGGATATGTTGCGATGAGATCCTTTTTAATGTAATGCTGTCACGGTGTGTTTAACACCGAATAAAGGAAACTTATGATGAACCCAAACGCAGACCAGGAGTACAAAAATAAACTATATATTTATTAAAACAGAATAAAAACACCCACGTGGGGGTAAAACAGAATATAACCAACACACTGTGATGAAACACAAACTAAAACAGGAACACTGAAAACAGATATCGAACACTAAGCACATCAACACTGATACTACCGATTCGACAACGCACGCACAGACGACAGAGAACGAGAGGGCAATATAAAGACACCACATCAATGGGGAACAGGTGAACATAATTAATTACGTAAGACACGAGTACATAAGGGAGTAGGGTAAAAGTGACAAGACATTGGGAACACGTGACACAGATACATGATGTGAAAAACAAGTGTTCCCACACAGACCACAATGCTGCCATGACCTTGCCCTAAGAACATAGACCTGAACCTATACTAAGGTCTGGCAAGATCACGACATCAACAAGACACCGGGAACATGTGGAAGCCACACACCCAATGTGATTCCACATCCCCACACAAAACATAATACTGTCATGGTCCTGTCAGATGCACTCAGACCTACATCTAGCACAGATGTCTGACAAGACCGTGACAAATGCTTTTCAAAGCACTCACGGCGCTGTCCGAGTGCTGAAACGTTTCGGTTCTCCACACGTTTGTAAATTCTTCATCTCCTGTTTGTTACAAATAAAGAATTTTTACAGTAAAAACCTTTTTTGTAAATTATTCTTTGAGATTATATTCATACATATACAGTAGGGGTGGAACAATACATGTATTCGTTTCGAACCGAATCGGTACGGGGGTCACGGATCGGTGCATGAATTTAAACGGAGAATACACGGTATGAAAATAAAAAAACTTGCGTGCAAAATAATAAATGTAATGCGGAACTACTGTTAGATACGCGGGTTCTTTATGGACAGCTTATCTGTTGCCCCGCTTTAGCTCTGAAGCTCTGATTGGCGCCAATGCAGCCGAGCTCCGCCTATGTATGCGCTCTATCCTCTGGCACTCTGCATTTTTTTGTCACGTCGACGCCGGTCCAGTCAGTGAATGAGCAGCCGACAGCGAGTATGGCAAGTGGTGTTCCACAAGAGTCTCTTTCCGCCAGCCTCTTTAAGATCGCAAGTTTGGCAAAACTTCAGTTTTCCAGTCAGTTACAATAGTACAGGCGAGAGATTGGTGGAAAAGACGAGGACCTTGCATCGGCGTTGTTCAGCAGTTGTTAGCTATGTGAGTGGAAATACATCTAATCAGGGCTCTCAAGTCTCACGAATTCACCTTGACACACACGCATTTCAGTAAGTTCAAACGCCACACTTTGTATTTCTCACGCTGAGAAGTAGGAGATAAATTGTCCTGCTATATACAACAGGCATACGCAGGGCAGTTCTGTCGAGTTCAGCTGCTTTCAGTTTTTTAAGCGTGCTCAACTTTACGCAGCGCCATCAGCGTCAGAGTACCGCGAGAAATCTTGCGGAGGAGGCTGATTTCAAATCGCTCTCGCGTTACTCTGACGTCATCCACTTGTCGTTTCTTGCAGCCCCTCGTGAAGTTCATCCTACAAGCCTATTTTTTTTGTTCTTTAGTACATTAATATGAAATAAGGCCGAAATGTAATTTTAAAATGTATTTAGGTAACACTTGTAATACATTTGAACCCATATTTGTATGAAAGATGAGTACAAGATTACTTAAAGAGGTATACATTTTTGAAATACGAGATAGTATGTTAAATGCATTTCAGTTCATATTCATGACATCTGAAAATAACACTGATAAGGACACCTATGTTTTTAAGATTAGCTTAAGTACTAAAAAAAATGCCTTCTTCATTTTTGTTTTGCTTTTCCCTCCATTGTACCGAAAGTGAATCGAACCGTGGTGCCTGAACCGAGGTACGAACCGAACCGGGACTTCTGTGTACCGTTCCACCCCTAATATACAGCAGTTAAAAGCCTGCTATTTTTACTTTCATGACTGAAAGAAAATGGCTTTTAAATGTTTTAATATAAAAAAATTACAATTTCAATATGCATTTTTAATATTAATCTTAAACTGGTCTTCTTCCTCCGCTTAGTTTTTAATTTTATAAATTCTGCCATCTAAATAGGGAATCAGCCTGAGACTCTCATTGGTTTATTGCACATTACGCCCAAAACACAACCATTACTCATTACGAGAATAGGAACAACCCTTTAAGACCATGTGCTTGCCGCAGAAACCATTTTTCCTATCGTTAAATTAGCAAAAGTGGAATTGGACATGCCCGTTTAAACCGTTCGCTTTAGACAATGCGCTTAGATCGTTTAAATAGGGCCCAAAGTTTTTTTTATTTGGGTTTTTGTGCTCTGCTGTAATGCTAAAATGTCACCCTGTTTCTTCAAAAATCAAAAACTAAATTGTTAGTCGTGGAAAAAAACATATATAACTTATTTATTTGCATATCTTCTAACCTAAACCCTTACCTGAACTGTAACTTTAAAAAAATAAATAACCATTTTGCTTATTAGTTGGTTAATTGGTATAAAAAGTGGAAATAAAGTGCAGGTTCATTCCTGTAGGCAACAACTTTAAACACAAAGTACATACAGAAGTGTGGCAAATATCACTGCTCTGACAACATATTTAAAATGTGTTAAAATATGCCAGTAATTAGACAGACACGTTTAAATGTAAAAGTGTACTTTTAGTTCAGGAATCTAATTAATGAAAATAAATATATTTGTTTTTTGTAGATGGATACAAAATATTTCATTAAAAAAAATCTACATCTCATATATTTATACAGCGATGTGTGGCAAATTATTAAAATAAAATAAAATTATTAAAGGTGATGCACCTGCTTATGAATAGGATGCCAGAAAACTTGCGAAAACAACATAAAACAGCTCTTAAACCCACAACACAATTACAATATTATTACTTCTGAAGTATGAAGCGTGAAGTTATCATTCCAATATGCTTTCCCCTGTACTGTGTTTATTATCACCTTTACGAATGTATAAATGCTTTCTTTTATCATTACTGTAATGCGACTGTTGTTTTAATGTGCAACACATACAGTATTTTCACAGAAGTGTACTTTCTCATTTAATGTCTGACACTAGAAAGACCTCTAAAGCACTTTGTATAAATGGTCAGCACAGCTTGTTGACATTTAGAGGTTTCACTCTAAAGGTAAAGTAACAATGTAACAAAGCAATTCTTCTTAGGACTAAGAACATGGCAAAGGTCAGAAACATACAACTGGTCTTAAGCCTCCCCATAAGAAAAATTGCTGTACTGTACCTTGAATGCTTCGCTCATAAAGCAATTAGACTAGTTGGAAAGCACTTCTGTTGGACTTCTGCTACAAACTCTCTGTTTTTCAAATCTTTTTATATAGTAGTAATCTCACATCATAGCAATCTTCTCTAGAGTTCTCGAAAATGCCTCAAGCTTTGCTTAGACACCAAGGTCTGCATCATGCTGCGTGCACACCACCAGCGACTTTGTCGCTGTGTGTCGCCCATCTTTTTCGATGAGGTCGTTAGGAGGCATTCGCAATTCTGCTTGTCCTAGTCACAACTAAGCTAATGAGTAACTGAAGACAGAACTCTACTGCTTTACTCTCATTAGCCCTTTTTACACAGACATTACGGAAAATACACAGAAAAGGCGTCTGGCATCATTTGATTTTTGGTTCATTCACACTGGCAATGATTTTTTCGGAATCTGTGCATGCATTCACACAGATGCCGTAAAGATCCCTAAAAGGACAAGTTCGGTATTTTACACTTAAAGCCCTGTTTTCAGATTGTTTATGATGAAATAGAACTGTTTTGACTTAAATTTGGACATATGATGCTGGCCCGAGAATTTTCGGGTGTTTCTTGTATCACCTCCCACCTCTATAAAGGGTATATATGTGCACTGGAACAATCCTTCCTAAAATGCATTAAACTTTCGTTTACAAAGACGTGAAACTCACCGAGTGGTCAGGGGTGTTCACTGATTTGCTCACACAAAAATCGCTGCAAAAGATGCTTTCCAACAGGTTTTATCGTAGTTTTTGTCTAACTCCATTGACTTGTATTAGATGTGCTGTGAGGTACGGTATTACTCCGCGCCGGGAACCCGTTTGTATTCTTGCAATTGGCAAAGGTGGATTATCGCCACCAACTGGACTGGAGTGTCTTTTATTCAAGCTCTCGGTGGAAGAATGTTCGGGTACAACGAATGCTAAAACACCTGTTGGAAAGCATCTTTTGCAGCAATTTTTGTGTGAGCATATCAGTGAACACCCCTGACCAAGTTTAATGCATTTTAGGAAGGATTGTTCCAGTGCACCTATACAGCCATTATAGAGGTGGGAGGTGAAAAAACAAACACCCGAATATTCTCGGGGAAGCCGCATATGTCGAAATTTCAGTCAAAACCGTTCTATTTCATCATAAACAATCTGAAAACAGGGCTTTAAGTGTAAAATACCAAACTTGTCCTTTAAAGACACGTCTGAAGTTTGCTTATATTCCATTATTTCACTTTCCAGAAACCATGCACGTGCATTTTTGTTTATGATAAAATTATAAGGATGATGTTCTAGTATGCTGCTGAATGATCTCAGCTTTAGCGCAGATAGTGACGAGCTCCCTGATCTCTGCTTCAGTCCTGTTTGCTTACATTTCTCGTTGTGAATGTTTATCTGCATGTAAACTCCTTGTTTTAAAGAGCTGAACCATAACTTCATATTGCGATGACATGCACACCTTCACTACGGCACGCCCCTAACAGCATTGTTTCTGTGTCTTGTTTACACACAACCCGTGTGTCTTATGGCAATGAAACTAGATCTTCTTTCCGTGGGCGATCCCAGAACATTTATGGGACGAGTTATCCTGTCTGCCAATTTTACAATATTTTTTGGGACCAACGTTCTATGTGAATGAGGTTTAGGGATGTCCAGATCCCACTTTTTCATTTCCGATCCGATTTTGATACCAGAATTGGTTACTCACCGCTAGATGCATCTAAAACTTACTGTACACACACCACCTTTAACAGACATTGTTACTGTCAAGATAAAGGATTTCTCTAAAAAAAAGTCTAAGGATAGAAAATTTTCAATTTTATGTCAGTTTCCGATATTTCCCCATGTGTGAAAGTGAATATTGTCATTTTTTATAATTTATTTGCATGCACCAAATAGAGTCAAGAAAATAGCAAATAATTAAATTTACTTGAATCTATTTTCAAAGTGGCATCTTTCCCCTCCACTGGAAAATGATGCTACACTGTCAAAAATAAAGGTACAAAGCTGTCACTGGGGCAGTACCCTTTAAAAAAGGTCCTAATATGTATCATTTAGGTACAAATATGTCTTTGAACAGCCAATATGTACCTTTGAAGTACTAATATGCACTCTTTGGGTACCTTTTTGAAAGGGTACTGTCCCAGTGACAACGTTTGTACCTTTATTTCTGAAACTGTATGATACAGCTATGGTTGAAAATCTCTGAAAAGAGTATTAATGACATTTATAATGGCAAGGGGCAAAGACCGGATCAGAGGATCAGCCATCTTGCGTTAAAGCCAATTTACTTGAACTACTGTCAGAAGTGCATGAAAGGAGAAAACCACCATAAAATGGCAAAAAGCGAAGAAATCTACTTATTTGGAAGAGAAGGAAAGTAATGCAATTATGATTTCAAAACAAAGCCAGATTTATTTGGCACTGTCCTGCTGTGGATTACAGCCTGTAGCGTTGACTCAGACCACGGCCAGAATCAAACTACCCTCAGGCTTTTAAAAAAAATTATTCTGGCTGATTGGCTTTCTCCACACTGTTTCCTCTTTTCTATATTAGACAGAAAGAGGAAAGGGTATGAGGGGGTGGGTAATCTCCTGGCTAAATGTGCAGCTTTTTCCAGCATCTCTGTAGCACTAATTACAGCATGATTTGAACAAAGCGTGTTCTCGTTTCCCTGATGCTGCAACCTTAATCAGTCTGTAGGTGGATGAAGAACACCACGTCAGTCCACAGAATTAAAATTACAGTCCTCTAAAAAATTACTGGCCTGATGAAGCCACCTGTTTGTTCGGAAAGAGAGAGAAAGACGGACAGACAGACAGACAGAAAGAAGAAGACAACAATTGAGAGTAACCCGTAGATAAGTAAGTGAGTAAATAATAGTGCTGCCGCGAATAGTCGACGTAGTCGACGTAATCGACGATGAAAATTTGTCGACGGCAATTTTTTTAGTCGAGGAGTCGCATATTTATTTTTTTCCGTCTCAAACGGCCCACTGTAATTCTGTCTCATGTCTCAAATGGCTCAATGTAATTCACCTCCACACCAGTCTGTGCGCTGTGCGCGCCCTGCTGGTTAATCTGCTACGCTATCATCTTTCTTCCCTCTCCCCCTGCCTTCACTGCTTTAATTTTGAAAAATTGGCGGTGGCAGGTGAGTCTATGGAATTATGAGTCGGAAAGCTTCCGAAGTATGAAAGTATTTTAAGCCAAGTTGTGATAAAAGAGTGGTCTGTTACACCGTGCCAAACGTCTCTGGCTTATCACGGGAGCACAACGACAATGCACGAGCATCTCAAACGAAAACACTCGGGAGTTATTGACGATACACCCACAGAGAATAGGACAACGTAAGTAACTGTTATATGATTATTAATGAAACGGCGAGCTAGTCAGTACTGTTTTATTAACTCTTTTGAGAAGTACAATGACTCTGTCTTTGGATGTTAAAGGCTATCAGTGTTTGCCACGGAATCAACACTGGACGCAACAAATATATTTTTCATGATTCCCATTTACAGTTTTATTTTACTATTTTAAACGGCTCAATCATTGTTGCGAGTGTTCAGCGCGTCTCTCTCTCTCTCTCTCTCTCTCTCTCTCTCTCTCTCTCTCTCTCTCTCTCTCTCTCTCTCTCTCTCTCTCTCTCTCTCTCTCTCTCTCTCTATCACTCATGTTGCTTGCAGCGCCTCGACCGCGCGTGCCTCTCTCTTACGTGACAGTGAAAAGGTGGCAGTGTTTTTAATGTACTTTCTTTTTTGCGTAAACGTCAACATTCACAGATGTCTCTGACAAAGACGACTGATCGAATTAACATGACTTGAAGAAAGATTAGCAGTAGTGTGAGTCTGTGTGCGAGCTTTCTACCTCCCTATGATGCTGTATGACGTGTTCTGTAGTCTATGTAACAACAACAGTGTATTCTCTTATATTTCTTAATTTGCACCGAATTGTCTGCGCTATATCACTCGCATTTAAAATCAAGAAATGGCTCAAAACACAACAACAATTATGAGAAGAGCAACAGCAGTAAAGCTACAATGTAAATGTATGGTGATTTTTGCATATCTAAATCAGGATTTTCGCAGCAGTTAAAGGAACAGCTTGTTGGATAAAAAACGAGGTGATGGGTCATGTTTAGTCACTATTTTGTAGGCTACAACAGAACAGATAATATGTCAAATAGCATTCAGTTGTGTTAAAATGCAATATAAGATCAAAGAGTAGAAGTGAAACATTTGATATTTCTGTTAAGCATCTACTTTGCACTGGAAGTTTTTATTATTATTTATATTGTTTACATTGTAATTTTTTATTTGGTAACATTTAAGTTATTCATATTGTTTATGACACCGGTGGGTTCAAAATAAAATGGACACAATGAAATAACAAACACTTGAGTTTTTTTTAATTAGTCGTTTAGAATAGTCGACTATTCGAAAAATTAGTCGAAAGATTAGTCGTTAGAAAATTAGTCGTTAGTGGCAGCACTAGTAAATAATCATGACTCTTAATGGCATGAAATGTGTCTTTAACTTTGCCTTACAACAATCAATACCGCTGTTGCACTTTTCTCATGCATTTCTGGCTGAGGTCTCAAGTGGAGAATAAAGGAAGTGCAATACAATAAAAAGGACTGACGAAATTCAGAAATGAACCACAATGTAATTGTAGTTTTCATATTGGAATGAAGCTTCAATTCATCTATCCCCAGAACTGAGTTTGCCTCTCTCTCTCTCTCTCTCTCTCTCTCTCTCTCTCTCTCTCTCTCTCTCTCTCTCTCTCTCTCTCTCTCTCTCTCACTCACGTAGTCTACAATAGATTGGGTTATTACTGTGAAATCTTGCTGAGCTGCGATTTGACTTGTTTGGCTCAGCATTGCTTTGGGATCCATACGCCAGCTTCAGAAACGGTGTATGTGTGTGTGAATGGTGATATAACGGGAGGCTCTCATTATCCAGTAACACAGCTGTAGTTAATCCTGCACTCTTAAGCTAATAAAGACTGAATCTGTTATAATCAACCACCTTTGTGACTTGTTCAAGAAAGGCAAATGGCAAGCTCACTAAATATAACCATGGAGGGGGGTCGCCATGTGAAATTTACATTTATTTATTACAGTCAGGATCAGGCTAGGTTAGGTTTAACCCAAAAGTTGTACTTTAATGACCAGAATTTCAAGAAGTATAAGAAAATAACTAGACCACAAAACCAGTCTTAAGGGTAAATTTTTCAAAATCATTTAAAAGCTTTGATGTTTTGTTTGTTAGGATAGGACAATATTTGTTTGAGACTATTTGAAAATCTGGAATGTGAGGGTGCAAAAAATCTAAATATTGAGAAAATTGTCTTTAAAGTTGCCCAAATAAAGTCCTTTGCAACACATATTACTAATGATAAATACATTTTTGATATATTTACGGTAGGAAGTTTACAAAAGTGCTTTTTACACTTGAAATAGGTATCCCTGGGTTATTCTAAAACTCTGGTTAACGGAGTCCTGGGTTATCTCTTTCATGTTTTACACTGTTCTTAAATAAACCAGGGGTTAAAGGGTTAGTTCACCCAAAAATGAAAATCAAGGCATTAATGACTCACCGTCCAAACTCGTAAAACCTCCGTCCATCTTCAGAAACGCAGTTTAAGAAGTTTTATATTTAGTCCGATAGCTTGTTGGCCCTTCATTGAAAATCTATGTACGGTATACTGTCCATGTCCAGAAAGGAATAAAAAACATCATCAAAGTAGTCCATGTGACATCAGTGGGTCAGTTAGAATGTGTTGAAGCATCAAAAATAAATTTTGGTCCAAAAATTACAAAAATTACAACTTTATTCAGACTGTAAACGAAGCCCGGGAGCAAGAACAGCTGGGGCGCACCAGATAACACGTCAGCCGCGTCGTACGTCATCCGTGTCACAGCAGTCACGTCAAGTGCGCATGCACTTCACAACATTAATTTGTTATTTTTTAACTAAAATGTATTTTCGATGCTTCTACACATTCTAACTGACTCACTGATGTTACATGGACTACTTTGATGATGTTTTTATTACCTTTCTGGACATGGACAGTATACCGTACATAGATTTTCAATGAAGGGTCAACAAGCTCTCGTACTAAATATAAAACATCTTAAACTGTGTTTCCGAAGATGAACGGAGGTCTTAAGAGTTTGGAACGACATGAGGGTGAGTCATTAATTACATTATTTTTGGGTGAACTATCCCTTTAACAGATAACCATAATCTGACATTTTACACAGTGCATTCTTAAACCCTAAAGCCCGGGATACACTGCACGATAATTGGCTGTCGAAAGACGAAAGATTGCCATCGTGAAACTATCGTCGCGATTTCTGTTATCGTGGCTCTCCATCGGTGGTCCTATGTCGTACAGTGAGAGAGGTTCAAAGACGGCCGTTTTCCCGGTCTTGCGTCCAAAGATAGCCTACGATAGTTTTCTGGCAGTGTCAGAAATTCGGCATGATCACACACAGTGTGTTTGCTGCTACGACCTGCGCGCCGGTATTTGTTTACCACGAGCGCATGCTGGTGACGTTGCGCAACGTGTGACGCAGCCGCCGAAGCTTCCGTGTCATCATCGTACAGTCTACATGCCTGTCGTACCCGAGTTTAAATGATAAATGTCGCACAGTGTGATAAGGTAATGATCTTTTAAGATGACAAAAATCGTGCAGTGTATTCCGGGCTTAAGTCAGGTGTCTGAAACCCTGCTCCTACACACCTGTCTGTAATTATTAAGCAACCCTAAAAACCTTGATTAGCTGCTTCAGCTGTGTTAAACCAGGGCCAGGGTCATAACCAGGGCCAGACGTAATCTGCAGACTTTTTTTGCTTTTTTCTGTAAACATTTTTGGAAAAAAACGGCATAATTCTGCGGAATGGTTTTAAATGTTTTAAAAAGATTTGTCTTGTAAACAGTTTTGAAATGATAATGTGCTGAGTGCTGACTGCCGTGTCACATAGACATCAGAGTCAAGTGAGATCTCCTTAACTCTGCAGTAAGTTTTATTTCATCTCAAATATCAAATGATTTGTGCTCTTTATCTTTAAAAATGATCAAAGCAAACAGCATGCGCAGAGTTTATGTACTCCTTGTCAATGACGGCTCACAAACTTACGGGATAGGCTATGTATGTGTGCTTTTTGTCAATGACGGTTACTGGTCACAAACACGCTCAAGCGCGGTGTATGTGTGCTTGTCAATGACAGGCATTAAATCTGCGGAATTCAGCTGTGTTTCCCATGGAAATCTGTGGGTGCAGATTCCATCTGGGCTTGGTCATATCGCATGTGTTTCACACTGCATGTGTTTGGCACCGCAATTAACTTGCTTCTGAGAAAGGTTTCATAAATTACAAGTGTGAAATGATCCTTAACCTAGGGTTAAAAGCGGGGTTTAGAACAAGGATAACCCAGGGTTTAACGCAGTGTGAAAAGCCCTAAATCTAAGCCCTAAGTCTTCATGGAACATGATCTTTACTAAATATCCTGGTAATAATAAGTCTTTGGTGTCCCAAGCGTGTGTATGTAAAGTTTTAGTTAAAATACCTCATAGATAAATTATTATCGCATGTTAAAACAAGTGAGCAAAAATGTGCCGTTTTTGGGTTTCTCCTTTAAAATGCAAAAAAGCTGATGAAATGCAAACACTGATCGCAATAATTGACATATAGCTTAGCCACGCCCCCAAACGTAATGAGCCAATCACAGTGCGCATAGCAACCCAATACACTCGGACATTCCTTCCTTCCACGTCCATTGAAATGAATTGCAGTTAGTCAGTTTTCATTCGTTTTTTTCTGGTCATTTTAAGTTTAAAATGGTCAAACGGTGTGCATGGGGTACATGCAACTCCGACACTAAATATCCCAAAAGACTTGGGCGACGGTTTGTATTTTTAACCCTTTCCCAAGCCACATCTCAACCGAGATAAGTGTCTGCTTAATCCAGATTAAGTTATGCAGTAGACCACAACACCAACTAAATGTGGATAAATTAAACAAGGATGTCTACATCTGTTCTAAACGTAACGTTAGCCTAACATTAGAAAACGTTAACGTTACTTCTAGCTGCGTTGTACATCATGTCACTTAGCTTCATTAACGTATCTGTAAATAACCCAGATAACAAATGGTATTTGTTATTTGTAATAGCATTGTTGTGCTGAATGATTCATGTAAATACTGTACTACCAAACTAACGGAAATGTAACTTAATCTTGGTAAAGATGTTAAAAAGGCTTGTCCTGGAAACGCATGCTGAAGCTTTTCATCGAACTTCTCAACAATAAATTTATTAATATAACCCTCCAATGCATAGTTAAGGCCCTTTTGGTGACTTCGAGATGATATATAGTCTTTCTGTCTCCAATAATCATCAATTGCCTCCTGTGAAATGTCTCCTACTGTGACAGCTGCCATGTTTGTCCGAGTGAGTGGAGGGGGTGTGCCTTAGCCATAGTTCAATTGTGGTTTGTTGAAATTGAAACTCGATTGCTGTCAATTTCTCTCTCTCTCTCTTTCTCTCTGCACTAAATGGCAGTGCCGTAGTTGGATAGTGCAGATTAAGGTGCCGTATTATTATAATAAACCCCCTCCTGAAATCACAAGGGCAGCCAAATTTCAATTACCCTTTTTTTCACATGCTTGCAGAGAATGGTTTACCAAAACTAAGTGGTTTGTTCTTTTTCACATTTTCTTGGTTGATAGAAGCACTGGGGACTCAATTATACACTCTTAAAACTGCTGTATTAAAACACATTTCGTGTCAATTTAAGGACAACACATTTAATGTGTTATACCATACTTTGTGTTGTCCCTTCAATTTATTTGAAAATTATAAAATTTGTTATATAACATAATGTTTTAAATATCATAATACAAAACAATGTGTGACAAATTAACACATCCCTTCATAGAGTGTAATATTTAAACAGAGGAAAAAGTCTTATTTTAATGATATGTCCCCTTTAAAGGAACAACATTATATATGTATGTGTGTGTGTGTGTGTACCTGGTAATTATCACGTTGTGGGGACCAATTGTCCCCACAAAGAAAGGAATACCAGTGTTTTTGTGACCTTGTGGGGACATTTTGATGTCCCCATGAGGAAACAAGCTTATAAATCAAACAGAATGATGTTTCTTGACAATGTGAAGTAGTAGAAGGGTTTCTGTGATGGTTGGGGTTAGGGAATGGGGTAGGTAAGGGGAATAGAATATACGTACAGTTTGTACGGTATAAAATGCATTACGTAAGGAATAATTGACGACGGGCCATTGAATTATAAGAAAATAATGCACACCAAGGTGGTAATGCGGCACGACGCGAAGCGGAGTGCCGCTACACCGCAGGTGTGCATTATTTTCAAATAATTTAAAGGACTGGAGTCAATTATTCCGCTTATACCACGGTTACCACAAACATTGCTCTGGTACCTATTTTTAAGACATTTGAAAAGATTGGTGTGCGATTTACAGAAAAATAATCAACACCCATAGAACATTTCTCAGCCAATCAGAACGCAGCATTCAACAGACCCGTGGTATAAGTCTATGGAATGTCCCCACGAAACATGGAAACCAGAATGTGTGTGTGTGTGTGTGTGTGTGTGTGTGTGTGTGTGTGTGTGTGTGTGTGTGTATATATGGAGCTTGAAGGGGTTGCACAGTAAGTGACATTAGTGATGACAGGCAAAATGGTGGTCAATTAAAAGCACAAATTAAAAAAATTATGTAATTAAATTTAGATAAAACATTGATTGCAAATATTTTTTTGAATAACTTAAATCATGCACAGGAATTTGATATGGTTCATTTACATTTATGCATTTTGACAGATGCTTTTTAAGTGACTTAAAAGTGCATTACAAGCTATACATTTCTTTTTAACTCTTTCCCCGCCAGCGTTTTTAAAAAACGTTGCCAGCCAGCGCCAGCATTTTTCATGATTTTCACAAAAGTTTAATGCCTTCCAGAAAATGTTCTTCTTTAAATATATAAACAAACAATATATCAGATGAAAGAATAGACCCTCTGCTTTCAAAAAAAAAAAGTTTCATCCTACCTTCATTAGTTCTCGTGTAATCAGCTCTCAAACATGGGTAGGTTTCTTCAAAAACACCCAATTGTGAGCAAAACGCTGAGATAATTCCATTTTTGCGAATGACTTTTGATAGAGATTAGAGTTCTTTCTCTTTCACGTGAGGCGCTACTTCCAGGTTGAATAAGTTGCGGATAATAGCGGTATTGCGGAAAGACGGAAAATCTCGTCATTGGCGGGGAAGCGTTTTCTCTTAATTGACGAGATATCTCGTCAATGGCGGCGAAAGAGTTAATTAGTATATGTGTTCCCTGGGTTGTTCCCTGGGTTTGAACCCATGACCTTTTGCGCTGCTTTTATTTAGATTTCATGTTGACTTTACACTATAGAAAAGACTATTTTCAACACACAGTTGGGTCAAAAATGGACCAACCCAGCTGTTGGGGTAAAAAAATCCAGAAAATGCTTTTATTTGACCTCACAATGTATTAAAACAACCCAGTATTTTGCTTTAAAATACCCTAGCATAGGTTAAATTACAATCCAACTGATTTGGTTTATCCATTTTTGACCCAACACTTGTTTAAGAATATCTCAGCATATTTTAAAGTGTAGCTTGGTGTCAAGCAGTCTGGCACATGATTTCATAAAGGCTGCTGAATAGTAATCAACGCTCTTCTGTGCCAGACCAATGAGTCAAACTGTTAGATCCAGTCTGAGATTTTGAAATAATGGTCTCAGAGAGCAGTAGGTTGTGAAGATCCAAATTTTGCTTTATTGCATCAAAAAAAGCACTTTCAATCTTTCAAAAACCAGTAAATCCAGTCCATCGAAAAACATCTTTACAACTCACAAAGGACAAGTTATAACAAAAGCATACATAAGGACTATATACTGTATACTGTAAACACATGAAGTAAGCAGAGGCAGTTACCAAAAACATTAGGGTACTATCAAAGTCCCTTTAACAGCAAGTCAGCCAATTCAGTGGCCATGTTGGGAACACCTCAGGGCAGCAAAAAAAGTTAACATTCCCAAAACACTCACCTCTCAAAGTTGAAAAAAGTCCACTAGAGGAGTTTGTTTTTTCTCCTTTTTCATGCTGGTTCGTAAAGTAGACAGATACACGTGTGCTTGTCTTTGTTAAGTACATGTGAGCCATTTGGTACTTATTTATGGTCATATGCGCACAAACACAAGGCATGATTCACTTACGCAGTCATTGCGGTTTAATTTTAATAAAACACAGCCGACTTCAAAATACAGATGCACATTCACACATTCATTATTGTTGCCATTACTGTCGCCACTATTCTTCCTGTATACAACAAGTTCTTGTCATACCCTTCCCTCTTGTCGCACAAAATCAATCCTGACGACATCAGCAGACTTTTATCTGCCGCAGTCACACAAGCATGAATTGAAGAATATACACCAATAATGTTCAGTATTGTCTGCTTTGTAACCTTGAATAAACCCACATAATAAAAGAGAAAAAACAAGCTTCTTCAGTGCCTCTAATGGACACTTCAACCGAAAGATGCAATGAGAAGCAACGAATTTCAGGTCATGCAGGTATGTATGCAGAGGAACATAATTCCAATGAGCCTGTTTAGCTTAGTTCACATCCCAACTTATATTTGAATAAAATTTGAGTATTTTTTTCTACCTGAAAACTTCAAGGCTTGCCAATTTCTGTATGTAGGCTCTCTGTATGAAACTTCTGCATATTAGAGTGGTGGAAGAAATCATTTATGCATGGATTCATTTTAATTCTCATATTGTGCACTCATTTTACATTTATACATTTCGTGGATGCTTTTATCCAAAGTGTCTTACAGTACATTCAAGATATATTATACATTTTATTAACATTGCTATGGATACACAACCTTTGCACTGCTAATGCAATCCTTTACCAGTTAAACTAAAGGACCGAACACATTATTGTATGTTACAAATTCAACCTACTTACCCCAGCACTGCACAAAGCACAAATCAAGCATATTCACAAACAATAATGTATTTTGCTAGGAAACGTTCATGATTGCAGGGTTTAGGCACAGTTTGGACAGGGGAGGTCGTGATTAAGCGTAAATCAAATGCTGTTTTTAATTCAGTATACAGCAGCGACAATTGTTCGTAGCTGCTATGTTACTGACATCATGCAGTTTTGCCATGTGTGGTGTAGCTTTGGGACTTGGCATCAACTTTTAAATGAATTAATTCAGGGGGTTTTCAATTACTTTAGGACACTGAGCACAATCTGGCTACACTTTGTGCAGCAGTGCCAATATAGGTAACTACAGAAGATCAGCAGCTTTTCAATCGAAGACTGATGAGCAAAGAAATGAGCCCTTTGGGAGAGTGCAGTACAGATGGCAGGGCCTCAGCAACTGACGAGAGTTAGTGCATGTACTTGTTGTAATAGCGTACATTATATACTGGCTGTGTGCCTCGCAATGTTGATGAAGTCTAGCATATGAAGACCAGAAGCGTGTAAAGAACACTGACAGAAAAAGCAACGAAACACGCATGTCGGAGCCAGAGGGACTGAGGGAGATTTATTGGATGATTTATCTTTCAAACAATCCCTAAAGAAAATCTTCACAAAACTGTATTGTAATGTGGACAGTGTTATGTGATAAACAAAAATATTCATCCATCCAACAACCAACCAACCATCCATTTATATAGTTGCCTTTCTATTGCCACATCCTCCACCGTTCTGAGCTCCACCTTTTATCTGACAGTTCTTGACTTTGGTCTTTTAATTTGGTCCTGAATAATCCATACAGCATCTTTAATGTGTTGTTCCTGATTTACCAGCTTTTTTCTTTGTTTTATGGTCCATCGCATTTCATGCAAATGAAACATTTAAAGGGTAATTCTGGCAAATGTGTTCTGTTACCCATGAGGGGCTTTGATTAGCTGCTTTGTCTAAGTTTGACCACATCACATACAGTACACTGAAAACCTGTTTCAAATGGTCAATAAGAACATTACTTGACAAATGTTACCCCGACTGACCTATACTGCTAATCGAACAGCTTTGGAAATGGGGCGAACAAATATGTTCAAATTTATAAAGCCTAAAAGCAAAATGACGCACATTTTAAGGTGTAATTATTCAACCGAGAGAGCTAAACAAGCTAAATCATATGCATTATACTGGGGCAGCATTGATCAAAATGTATAGCAATATGCTATATTTCCAAGCAGGCGTTAACGTTCTGACACAGATCCAAAAGAGGAGACGGAGGATTCTGAGATGCTTGCTGTGATGTACTTGTTTCCTGGACCGTTTATGGATTCATCTAAGACTTAAATTGAGACACATTTAATTAATTGAATTTTGGTCATTCTGCTGAATTAAATGCTGGTGATTACTGAGATACAACAGATCAATCCTTCTGCTAATTGTTAGGCTGTTTAGCATGCAAGTGTTAGCATTTTTCTGTATTACCACTATTACTGATTTTTTTCTATTGCCAATAGTAACAGAATAATCATTCTCATCAAGGTGTCTCTTCACAGCCAATGTGTAAATATTTGTATCATCTCTTGAAAGGTTATTGAGCTGTTAATAAAAAGACAAATCATTTGACTGGTCTAACTTGTTATTGCCATCTTGACCCTCCTGGATTTTGCTTTGCGCCTTGTAAAATTGGGATGGTACTGCAGATGTGACATTTTCAGGGTCAAATCTGAAGTTGTTTCTTTCTTCAAGCTTCAAGGTCTAAACTAAGACTTTCGTCCTCAAAAACAGAAGCCGTTTACCTTCGCATTGGACCGAAGGTACTTCCTCTTTCACAAGAGGGTAAGCATAATACTGGGTACAGGAAATCAAAAGATCAAGCACATACTTTGTCACTTTGCACACCAGACAAAAGCATGCAAGAATTCAAAATGCAACAGGACATGAACATTTTGTAAAACTTCAGAAATCCTCAAAAAGCCTCAAAGTACATTTATTTATTTTGTAGATGATTTATCTAAAGCAATTTGCAAAAAGAGAATCATTCAACATTTTGTTTTAAGATCTAACTATAGCCATAATATACAATGCTATGTTTGCAGAAGTAGTTTTGAAACCAGTTAAAACCATGCAAATGTAAAACAGTGGTTTCCAAACTTATAATTTTGGAATCCACTCAAATAAGTCAAAGTTATCCCGGGACCGACCATATGTTTTAATGGACATATAATATAATAATACATTTTTATACCTCTTTTCTAATTGAGTAGTTTTTATGTTGCTTGTCATTTAATGAAATTACACACATTAAAACTATCCATAATTTGATTTTCAAAGATTTATTATAAAAACTGATTAAGTTTTTTTTTTTCAAAATGCTATAAATCTATTAAATCAATATATAAATGTGCATTCATCTTTGCCATGTTATATTCATTTAGTTGACTAGTGGTATAAACTGATTAAATAAATAAACATTAATGGCATTAATCAAAACACTTACTTTCTAATATTAAGAACACTGTCATTGCTGCTGTTATACTTGGGACGTCGTCGCAGAACCTTTTTAACAGCGATCAGCTGTAAAATGTTTTGTTCCTGCTCAATTTTCATTGACTTCGAGTAAAATAATGGAAAGTTTTTCATAAGATCCTCTGGGGTCCATGTGTTAGCATGACAGAAGCTTGATGCTGTTCTGTGAGAACAAGCAACAGCAGGCATTTTTCATTCGCCCGGGTGCCTCTCGTGTAAATTATTAGATTCTGATGGCTTACATTTCTTCCCTGCCACAGAAAACCACCACAGGTTTAGCAATGCCATCAAAATTACTATTTTGCTTTTGTTTGTTTGTTGATCACGAAGTACAAAGTAGATTTTGTGTGTATCCAACACGCCACCATTGTTGTTTACAATTCGTGGAATAGTGTGCTGTGATTGGTTAAGCAGATTTATTGCATTCTGCAGAGAAGGAGGACTGCCGTTTGTCGCAGTTTGGAAAAAAGAAAGAAAACGTGACAGAATAACACGGTGGATATCTGATATTCCATAAAATTAAGAATTTACTTTTTAATACTGACCTGATACAATAGAGACAGAGCGCAGCGCGTCATAACCTGAAAACCACGCCCACCGGGGGGGGGGGGGGGGCAATCCGGCCGTCTTCATTGACTTTGTGTTGCGGGAGGCCGCCTCCTTTTCATTTCTGGCTTATAACAAAAAACAGAATAATGCCTAAAAGCTGCTGTGTGACAATATGTACAGCTAACAAGCCAAAGAACCCAGAAATAAGATTTGATAAGCTGTCGGCCGTAAAACTCAGCCTTTAAGGAGAAAAAAGTGGATCGCCGACTACGTTTCCCCTAGTGGACGCAGTTTCGTTAATAGTAGTACTATGAAAAGTTGCCTGTTTCCATTTTTGTGTCTTTAAACGCTCGTTCTTTGAGGTAGACAGCTTATAAAAACGTATTTACACTTAAAACGTATTTCACTTAAAAACAGAATAATACCTAAAAGCTGCTGTGTGACAATATGTACAGCTAACAAAAAAAAACTGAAATACGTTTTTATAAGCTGTTGAGCTCAAAAAACGAGCGTTTACAGACACAAAAGTGGAAACAGGCAACTTTTCATAGTACTCCTATTAGTAGAACTGCGTCCAATAGGGGGAAACGTAGTCGGCGATCCAATTTTTTCTCCTCAAAGGCTGAGTCTTACGGCTCGACAGCTTATAAAAACTTATTTCTGGGTTCTTTGGCTTGTGAGCTGTACATATTGTCACACAGCAGCTTTTAGGCATTATTCTGTTTTTTGTTATAATCCAGAAATGACAAGGAGGCGGCTCTCGCAATACAAAGTCAATGGAGACGGTTGGATTGCCCCCCCCCCCCCGGTGGGTGTGTTTTTCAAATTTGCATAACTGCGCTCTTTCTCTATACTGATTTTGGCGGTAACTATTTATTTTTTTTAAATGCCATTTAATGCGGTTTCGAACCAAACTCTTCATATAGACAGTCAAAAATAAAAGAACAAATGGCTATCACTGAAATAGAACCCTTTAAATGGTCTGTATATTTATCATTTAGGTACAGATTTGTATACATTTAAAACCAATATGTGCCTTTGAGGTACGAATATGCACTTTTTGGTATCAATATGCACCTCTGTGGTACTAATATGAACTCTTTAGGTGCAATAATGTCACTTTTTGAAAGGGTATGCCCCAGTGACAGACAGGGACCATTCCTGATAATTACAGTTGTGGCCATGCTAATGTAGATACACATATACATGACCTTATTTTAAATCAAAAGCCTTCGCTTACACATTATGCATCCAGCTTAAAATGCTTTCTGAAACACTTCACCCTGAAACCTCCTGCTTAATTGGCTTGCCCTTCAACCCTGGATGTGAAGAGAACCATCCAGGCATGCAGAAAAAGAAAATCATAGCTTTTTCTTCCTGTCTCTCTCATCCACTCTCTCCCCATATCCCTGCTAATCCTCTTGCTAGGCTCCTATGAAAAGCAGGTAAGTGGCTTGTTAGCGGGTAAGATTTCCTCCAGTGGCATGATTACGGACAGCTCCTGAGAGGCGGAGCTGGATAAGTGTGAGACAGATAGGGGGTATACCAGGGCATATGGGAACGGTGCAAACACAAAAGCCATAAAAGCTGCAAGGAAAAAAAGAAAAGAAACAGAATGCTGCTCCAACATAAAGTAGCATCAGTACAGAACAGAGTACATATAATGTGTTATTCTCACATGGTATGGTAGAGTCATATACTCTTATTGATTATTTATTTTTAATAAAGTGGAAAGGATTTGTCTAATTACAGTAAATGTTTCTTATTTTGAGGATTTTTGGTCGTCGGAAAAAAAATACTAGTTAAGAACCTATTAGGCTACTTCAAGAGTGTCATAAATGTGCCTTATTGAATATTAATAAAAAACTAAATTAAATTTGCTGGTTAGAACTGGACCATTTGGACAAGAAGCTTTATTTAATTTTATAAACAAAGTGTTTTCAATGTCGTACCAGCACACTGCTTTCTGCATATTCATGCAATATTCTTGCATAATAAAGTGTTGCAAAAAGTGAATGATGTCACGACATTATCTTGTAAATTCAAATGGTTTACTTGCAATTTTATGAAAAATGTTTCAAATCTTGGCTGTTAAGAATTTCCTGTTCGTTTATCACACTAGATGTGGAAGATTTATGTCTTGCATTGTGAGATACAGTTCTCTGCAAATGTGCATAGGGCATGAGGCACACACAAGTCAAACTGCAGAAATAGCACATGCACGCACGCTATTCATAGACACAAATAAATCCATAGAGATGCTTATACTACACCACCCATTAAAAACCCCACAGATATCTACAGAACTGAACCATCTCACATGAACCTTCTATTTTTTAGTGTCAATGACTCTCAAGACTTAAAAACAAACATGCTTATTCATGCACATTCACTTGCCAAAGTCATATTCTGAATCAGATTAAGTGCTTTAGTGATAAACTAAAATAGCAGGGAACGGCAGGCAGTGTAAACCAACACAATCTCACAGTTTGTTCTCTAGCAGATCATCAGTGAAGCTTACAAACAACCCATAAACATTCAGTTACTGGAGAGATGCTGCTGATTTAAAAGAAAGTTGTATATAGTTCTTTTAAGGGAGTCCTTACTTTGAATGCACGCTAATTTTTCTTAATGTTACAAAATGTTCACAAAGCCAGTTGTGTCTCTCCAGGCAACATCAAGATGTTGTTGTTAATTAAAACTAAACATGTCAACACAATGAAAATTTACATGGGAATTGAACAAGAAACAATGAAACAAGCTGTTTAACACAACATCGAAAATAGTGAGTAAGAGTGAGCGAGTGAGCAAGTGAGTTAGTAAGCGTAAATACTAGGGGTGTGATGGATCACAAAACTCATGGTTCGGATCACACGGTTTTTGAGATCGTTTTTCGGATCAGCAAAAAAAAGGTTGGGAAAAATCTAATAACAAATAAAGAAATTACAAACATTTATAAAAAAAGAACAAAGTTGCACATTAAGTAAGGTCTAAAATTGACATTAGGTACAGAAATGAATAGTAACACTGTCTTTATTGTATGAATTAAGTATAGTTATTAATTTTAGAGCTACAGAAGTGATTTTCTCTTTGTCTTGGGTTGTTTGATTAACAACATTAATGACACAGACCTAAGTAGGTTAATTCTATAAATACAAACTTAAGACATAAACAAATGTTTTTATTAGAAAAGAATACCATGGACATCATTTTGTTTGTATGCGCCCTGTCACGAACAGAAATATTATATGTTTGTTAGCTTTTTGAAATGCGTCTCTCCGTGTATGCACTAGTGAGTGCACTTAAACCCATGCGCACACAACAGTCGCTTCACATAAAAACACTACATTGTTTTTCATTGATCTATACGCCAAATGTATGTTAATGGACTACGGTATGAGACACAGTAGTGCAACTTTCTTTAAAGTTTACACATAAAGAGTTCTGATCTTTGAAGAGGGTATTGATGATCACGTCTGATTGGAGCTGGACCGGACACATTCAACCGCATATGCGTTTATAAAGCTGCTCACTTTAGTGCCTTTTTGTGGTTAAATTGTTTTAAATCACTTGAATGTTAACATTTGCAAGCCTTTGAAACACGTGCAAATGATAACCTTTCCCTATTTAAATTTGCGTATTAATCCACAAATCGCATGCGAGCCGATCCGTGGTCAACTGCGTTCCGTCACAGTAGCAAATACCCCCCCCCCCCCTCGGAAAAAATTAATTACATAAATCTTCAACTTAGAATTTAAATTAAACAAAACATATTAAATTATACAATATAGGGCTGTTGGTTGGAAGCTATATTTTTTAGGTTTAATTACACAGGATTATGAAAAATTAATGTATCTTAAAAAAATGTCATAAAACTGAGCCCGCCCCCGGCACGATCTCACGCCCCACACGGGAGGCCACCCTCTAGTTTCAGAATCACTGTGTTAGGCACAGTGGGATGAAAAGATGCAGTAGAAATAGAAACAAAGTCCCCAATAAACAGCATAAAAGTAAGCTGTAAAGGGATGAATCAAGCATTAATTTGGATTATTTCCTAAGACTTTCAGATTACAAAAGACCAACAAACAGCCTTGGCTACCCTCTCTTTCTATTACCACACTTACACAAACTCAGAAACACACAAACAACTCTCTCACTGCACTAAAAGCACAGATTATCTTTGACATTTGTGTTACGTTTCTTTCAAATACAGTCCAGCTTAGCACACTGAAAATTATTAGACATACAGTATACACGGTCTCCAACTCTACAACAGCCTTTTGAGAGAGTTGAGCATCTTGCCTGAGGTCTGCAAAAGTGCTGCTATATAGACCTGAATGGCCATCACAATGACAGAGGTGCTGGATTTTACAGAGCAAAGCTCAATACTTCATTAAAGATTTATTATAATTGGTTTTTAAACTTTGGCCTCTCGACCCCAAAGGGGGCACCAAAGGGAGCACAAGGAGGTGCAAGAGGGTCCACTGAAAAAATGTCCGTTGTTTTTATGTACGTAATTTGCAATTTTATGTTTCCAACACAGATGGCAATAGAGAGGCAAAAGTAACAGGCTGCAGTAAATGCTAAAATTCTATTATAGCAGTTTATATAATTTGACATTATTATGTTTTTAGTGTGCTTTATAAAGACTGATCATAATCTTTGCAGTGTCACACACGGTTTTTATTTCTCTCATCAGCAGTGGTAGAGCAAAACTTCCAACAGCAAATTTATATGTAAATCAAACACAGAGGGGAGTTTTAACAAAAGTACATTCATTTGCATTACTTGTAGGGTAGAATTTAATTATGATCAAAGCTCAACAGCCCCTGATATTACCAACAAGTTAAAAAACACTCTCAGTGGTTCAAATGTTAATCGGAAGCGCATCAGAGCTCCATTGCATATCAGCGGTACAAGTGTTTTGTTAAGATTAGGCCCATGAAGTGGTGCAAATTGTGTTATATTTTATATTTGCAGTCATTTTCAGTACAATGCTAAATAACAGGCAATTATTTGTTGTGTTCTCTACAATATGCTTATTATTTGTTACACACAGTGGGTTAATGGAGTAATTGTGTGCCTTCAAAAAGCTTTGGAAACCTCTGTGTAACAACACTTCACACTATTTTACAGCCACATTATCTCTTGCATGAAAAATGCATGAATTTTGCATGCAAAAAAATGTGATCCCATGTAAATTTTCATGTGACACCAATCAACATGTCAAACCCATTGGTTCACATGTGGTGACATGTTGTCCATGGTGAAAAACGTGTAAGAAAAGTCCATTATTAACTACAGCTACCCACTACTTCTCAGCTCCTGTGTTTTCAACTTTAATATGTGAAAGTCAAAAAACAGATAAAAATTATTTTGCCCTTTACACCCAAGGACGTTGCCCCCGGTTTGAGGCTAGAAGCATTGGATCATATTGAACCAGTGGGGGATTGGGGTAAAAAGGGGCAAAATAAATATAACAATACCAATAAAAGTACGCCTCAGTACAACAGGAGCCGCACAAAGGTTTGTTTTGCTTCACAGCTCTGTATTTTTCTTTCTCACTAACTCAAAGACAGTTTACCCTTTGGGGCAAAATAGAGAGAAGGATTGTAGGCTGGCCATGCTACCTGTGCATCCCTGCAGTCAGCCCATATAACTGCCAGGAAGATACACGGCTCATGGCCCCATGAACAGCGGCCCCTAATTCCCCCATTAGTCTCAATAAGGAACTTGCTGTTAGCGTAAAGGGGTTATGATGACATTATTGGGGACTTTGATGGCGGGGATCTAATGAGGCACCGGGGGCTTCAGGTGTGAGAAAGGCAGAACAGGATTGAGCCGCCAGCCATGACCACCAGCCAATAAGATGGACATGCGTTTGTCTGGGTTCCCCTGATAAAGGGTTGTCCAGTTTTATTGTTCTAGACACAGCCTGTTTTCCCCCTTCGCTTGGCCTGGTGGACTGATAGTGTCTCATAGGAATGAAACTTGAGGTTGTCAGCTTGGTGAGCAATAGAACAAAAGAAAACATTGCTGTGCCAGAATTATATCTCACTTCCTACTACATGCGTGAATGGGCTAAATCGGACAAAAGCGGCAGTGATGTAGAAGTAGGCATTGATCTTCTTTTAAAGAAGAAGTCTTTTGTTGCATGACATCATACTAAGACTAAATCTGGCATAAGGCGTTTTGGCAGCTAGGATTCAATACAAGTTGGTTTTGGATTATTGAGCAAAATGTGACTTCTGAAACTCACAGGATGTTTTTATAGTACAATGACCTCTTGTTTATACAAGGATCATCTGCGCTGATATCCCTGTGGTTAGTACACCGACATATGTGATCCGTGCTGGCAAAACTAATAGAAACTAATAGAAAATCTGTCAGTCAGCATGAGGAAGATCGTTTTCAAGTCTTATCTCTCTTAATAACTCTTTTAACATCAGTCAGGTCCCAAACTTCAACTCTCTTAATAGTTATTTTAACATCAAGCAAATCCTGCACTCTATTTTCTAATTCCTCCATGTTTTAAAACCAAAATGTCAGACGCGCATGTGGATGGACATTTATCTTTGTATTAGATTAAGCATTTAGGACGGTACATTTCTCAGAAAAGTAAAGATCATTTTAGATGTTAAATGGCTATTTAGAGCATTGAGATTGCTAGACGAAGGCTTAATTACTATTTATTTTCATAAAAACCTTAATTTTGAATAAAATTGACATTTTTGTTTAAAAATTAACAGTGCACATTCCGACTCATTTTGCCAGCACAGGTCACATAGCGATACTGCGCTCAAAGCGACCCGAGTTCACTTCCGGTCTCTGCGGTCCTTTGCCGATCCTACTCCCCTGTCTACGGTTCAAAAGTGATGTCAATTGTGCAACCACTCACCTTCATCTGCCTTCGTAAAAACCTTCTGATGTGCGCAGCACGTTTACGTGAATGTCTGATCTGCACAAGGGACAGATCAACTAAGGCATGTGAGAGGGCCGTGTGCCTCAAACGACTTAAAAACACAGACTTTACATTACGATGGGGTCCAGTGTTAGGAGAGTGCTTTGTTTTCTTTAAAACAATTGCATCCTTATGACGAAAGCATGCCCGGATCGGTTAAAGTACAGTGTAAGTGCGTGCTTTTAGGGAGTAAGGAGGGGGGGACAACCGCGCTCGGGCACAGTTTTATGAGTGCGCCCTTATGGCGCTTTTCCATTGCATAGTACCCCACGGTTTAGGTCGGGTCAGCTCACCTAACTTTGGCTTGGTTAGCTTTCCAATAAGTTTATTAACACTTCAGAGTGGGAGGGATTATAGGCGTGTCATTATATTTGACATCATACAAGTGAGAGCGTTGTTGGAATGCTATACATCCCCATGCATTCATTTATTTCTCAGTCCGCCACAAAATTAAAATTGACCACCATAAATAGATGTTGGCACATCACGTTTATCACTACCTCTGTCTCACATTAAAGTTTCTGTACAAACACCTGTGGTGTCAGTCGACGTGCTCCGCTGAGCCTCGTTTAAGTTGGATTTAAGCATATATGTGGACGTGTGCGTCGCGAATGTGCCGCCACAAACTGCAAGTCTGGAAAAAACTGTTATGGTGTTCCTGATTCTCAACTGTGGATGTTTTTCATCGCTAAAAGGGAGTTTGGGAACTTACAGCAAAGCACAGATGACAACAGGTTTACTCAAGACAGCGCAAGCTAGCATAAAGGTAAAGCTCATCTTTTACATTATAGCGATGACGCTGGTAGTGACGATTCTCTCAGACCAATCAGCTCGGCTCGCTTGGAACCCCAACCAAGATGGTACTAAAAAAGAATGGGGTACTACTGTACGTACTGCACCCAGTGGAAAAGCCCCCAAAAGTAAGCTGACCTGACCCAAACCATGGTGTACTATGCAATGGAAAAGCACCATTAGATTAAACCAGGACTAAGCCTTAGTTAAATAAAGACATTTAAGTAGTTTTAATAAATGCACCATAGAAAAACATAACTCTTGTACATCTTGAGACAAAAAAATGGCTCTAATACTGTATGTTTTAAGATGTCCAAGCAAGTTGTTCTTAGTTAAGATCGCTCAGACATCCATTTTAGTCTGGAACTACGCTAAAGCCTTGTCTGTAAAACTAGGCCAACATCTTTAAATTTGACTTTTTATAATAGTATGATCTTTATATCATTATGACAAGTTAATCATTTCTAAGCTTTATTTATGATTCATCTCCTCCTCAGGAGGCTGGGGAAATTTAACTGGATCACTCATACCTGCAGTGTTGGATGAAAGCACAGAGATTACTGCGCTCCAGGGGATGCTGGCCATGTGTGTTGCTGGTCACCACACTTTCCATGTCCAAAGAATGTTTTTAATAAAGAGATGCAGGCGAGAAAAGAGAGAGAGAGAAAGAGATGCGAAGACCCAGAGGAAAACCAAATGATAGCTATTCAGGCTTGGCTGAATTCAATGTAAGATTCAATGTAAGATGAGATGAAACAAACAAATGAAAGCGAGACAATCATCATGCGATCTAGGGCCGCAGTATGGTTGTATACCAGACTCGGACCCGGCACCATAAAGCACTATTTTCATTAAATACAGGGGAATACAAATGAACCCTAGCAAGCCACCACTGCTTTTCATGTTCTCTGCTGTAATCTGAATGTAAGCAATAAATTGTATTGCTTCTCTCATCAAGCATGTAATTGTGTTTCTGGACATGCCACTGAAACAGCACTGCAATGGAGCTCATCCTCAAGGACAGCGCTATGTTTTATTCATTTCTCATTTCGAGCAGCATGCTCTCTCTCCGCCTCTTTCTCAATTTCTCCTCGGCTCCATCTTAATCAACCTGGTACGATTTTGCCTGTAATTTTTACTTTTGCTATCCATCAGTTTGCATGTTTTCACCCAAACCCTGCGTTTGTTTAATTCTGAAAACCTGTGTGTAATTGTATGTAATGAGCCAATTGTTGCTCTATTTTTTTAATCAAGCTCAGGGCCAACAGCATGTGGCCAGGTAACTGTCTATATCAGAGCGTGACTGCTCTCTTTAGCTCTCTTTAATGAGTGATGCTCACACTTTCATGTATGTGTCACATATTCACGGACCTAATCTGGCTGTCATCCTTTGCAGTTTGTGTTATGCGAGTGTATCACACTAAACAGCTGCTCAGCCCTATACTGTAAACTCTGTGCATGAAATCAAGGCACTATTATTGGCAGTCACTGAGCCTTGAGGAGGTGTTGTGTCTTGTTTCCTTGATGCTGTTGAATAGGTGTGTAAAAATTTATTTTTACACATACGTGCATATGCGTTAATACTTAAATTTGGTGTTACATTTTTTTAAAGTGTTAATATGTATCTAAAATACATAAAAAGGCTATATGTTCTATACAGAATGACAAAAAAGTTTAACCACATCTTCAGTTTATCTGCACTGTGTTAACACAATTGCAAATGTCAAAATAGTTGTCATGTCATATAGACGGTTTAAGCCAGGGATCTTCAACTACTCTTCTTCGAGGGCCAGATTTAAATAAGATGTGTGCCAAATTTGTACCCCTATGTTTACCTTTAACATATTTTTTACTTTTACATATTATATATATTATTATTATTATCATATATGTTATAACTTTGTTGTTTTTGTAACTTTTTGCTATAGGACATAACACATGCTGTTTCTGCATTTCTGATGTTAATCTGGAGTACCTATAGAGTAGTATTACATCCTTTTATCTCTGAAGAGTTTTTAGTTTAATCAGATTTATAAAAGAAAGATTAGCTTTACCGATTCTTTCCAATGACGTACAAAAAAATTAAGAAGGAAGAGTTACGAACGACGGAAGGAGCAAGAACGAGTCATGCAACTATATACAACACTACATGTTCGTGTCATTTATATAATATGCACGCACCTATTTCCAACATAAGACAGAAGTCTTACTTAACGCATGCAACCCATGACCCGGTTGGGACTTTTCAATGAAATCCAGCGCATCCAACACACACGCAAAACTCCGCTGCTACCCCTGATAATAAACTATATCCATTGTTTCCATAAGGCTGGCTTTCTTCTCCATACATCCAAAAACACACTTCTTCATTCATGCCATTGTTGAGTTTTGAAATTAAACAAAGTTATAAACGCGTGATATGATGTTTGTAAGTTCTAGCGTCTCCCGCTGATTGACAGGTGGGCGGGGTTTTCTGGGGGAAGTGCACATATAAATAAGTGATACGTATCGAAATCCCTGAAACGTCAGCTGGACCTGTAATCGAAAAAACTTTCGAAACCTGTACGAACCCTGACGAAGTGCATTCGGCACAGAAATACTCTGTAACACAATCAACTGCTTTTTTAACATTTTGCCTTAGTTTAGCATGAGGAAACAACTCTATAACTGTGTTAATAAGTCAGAATGCATGAAATACCATTGAACCACCCCTTTAAGTTTCACCTAGACGCGTAATCGCGAAAACATGCATACGTCCAATGAAACTATCAATAATGTAAGAGACACTTTTGTCTGTTTGTATTATATACAGTAGGATTTTGTGTTTTATGTCTGACGAGTAACCCTCACAAATCTCACAAAAAGGCAATATAAGCCGTGTATGCCCCAAAGGTTTACAATTCAGTCTATGTTTTGTGGTCTGAGCACAACCCAAACATTGCTAATTAAAGTTTGAAAGATAAACTCGCACCAAATTTTAATTTGTTTATTAAATAACATTGTGTCCATTATGATAAGACTTTCCAGTGCTGTGACAGTTGTCATTTTTAATAATTACCTCATGCAGCATCACTATGGTTACAGGCATTATTCACTGTCATCGTGAGATGAAGCAGACTGACATTGGTTACTTGTTCTAGGCAGCATTCAATTCGCTCCTGCAATGCATTGTGTGAACAACTTAAGAAGGTATTGTGAAGGACATCTTAAGAGTCACACCTGTCCAACATGGTTGTCAATTCCAAATACCAACTGTATGAATGCAGCCAAAGTAAAATCACATCGTTAGCAGAAGAAATGATTCAAGAGTCCTTCAAAAAAGCCCTAGGACACACACCTTTGATAAAGCACTAAAGAAAAAAGCAAACATTTACACAAATACACAAATTCATAGACAAACACATACCCACACCTTAGCATTCCACAGTCTTTCACGGTTCGTGTCTCTCCTCCACAGATGTACACTTACAGAAACATTGCCATATGTTCATATGTAAGAACACGTTAAAATGAATCCTCACCGGATCTTCACAACAAAGCATGGTGAGAAGAACCCAACTAAAAGCCACCTTCACAGAATGAATAACACACCTGTAAAACCTGTAGAGTAACGCAAATGTGCTCTTATATCCAGCTAGGGCTGCAACTAACGATTATTTTCACAATGTATTAATCGGGCGATTAGTTTATATTTACTTAGTTAGATATTTCACTTATTATAGCTGAATAAGGCACAAAATTTGGGTATTCTACACATTGCCACACACTGCTACAGAGTTTTACTAATATAATCTTTTTGATTTTTATATTTGTAGCCTTACATTAAAAATATTTGTGCAGCTTTTAAAAAGTAAGACATCTTTAAATGTCAAAATATAAATGAACAAAACGTATTTAGTCTACACGTATGTGATACACTTACTACACTGTTCATGGGATTAAACTCTTTTAAGCTTCAAGTTTGGACATTGATGAGAATTAACGTTATTCGCTATTAACAAAATAAATAAGCTATATAATATGAAAGAGATATAGGATGGGCACGAGTACTAGATTGCTTGAGTACTTGAACGTGGCATCAATGATCGATCACGAATACGATGATAATGTGGGTTTATTTTATTTTATTTTTTGTGGTTATGGTGGCATTTGGATGTTTGGTTAGCATTACAAGCACCAGTGGTAGTAAAGACTGGGTGCATCACGTGTTTGACGCTGTGTTGAGCCACGCAGACCAGCGTATGACATCAGTAATGTTAACATGCATGATTAAAAAAAACAGATAAAGTCCACGCATTCGCGCTGCGGCAACCGCCGATCCGCAATTCTGTGAAGCCGAACACACCTCACATCACTAAGGCACTATGGTTTAAAAGGATGCCGTGATTTTAGGATTCACTTCGGTAGGATGAAAATACAGTCAGTCAGATGCAAAATGCACAAGTTCCCTCCTATCATCTCAAATTTAAACATCAAACATCAAGAGATACCAGAGAGCCATACGAGCATATCTTAACTGAAAACAGGTGAGAGAACGACACGACACAGCTATTCGCTAAAATGACAGCAAAAGACTTAAAGCTGCTTAACGTTATGAAGCTTATGCTTTAACAGGATGTGTTTAAAAGCGCACAGTTATGGTGCACATCCACAACGGGAGTTAAAATTTACTAGTACATAACTTAGTTTAAGTCTTGCATTTTGTGCCGATATATGCACGTTGTATACTACATTCATTTTGTATGTAAGGCTTAATATTATGTAGTGCGTCATATAGAAAGCTCATAAGTTTGTGTTTATTAACCCTTTAGTTTCACCTCATCACGCAGCTTTTCTTGTTAGAGGTTTCCGTTAAAAACATTTCATTCATTAAAGGAACAGTATGTAGGATTGTGGCCAAACCTGGTACTGCAATCACAAAACTTGTGGCCAAAACTGGTACTGCAGTCACACAACTGGTGGCCAATACACAAAATGACAACATAAACATCAGTTGAGGGCTGCAACTCCACTTTTTAAATGACAATATCCTGGCCAGACCACTGTTGTGAGAGATATAAGTATTTGAAATGAAAATTATTTGTTATTATTTGATATACATTTCTTACATACTGTTCCTTTATTAATCTAGTATGTGTTCATTTTTCTGTCATAGTTTCTTCAAAATTAAGTTTTATTTAAGTGTTTTTAATAAAAATATTTAAATTTTCAACATGACATATACGCCCCGCCCTTTTGATTGCCCTGCCCCCAGTTAATCAAGAACTTGTTTTACAGACCTATGGATTAATCGAAATGAAAAAAATGACATAAATGCACATCCCTATGATATACATGTGCTGTTACAGTAATAAAAACCTGCGATTTTACTTCCGTCATTGTCCTGTCAAGGTTGCCAGATCCGTGTAACAAAACCAGCCCAATGTTCATTAAAATTTAATCCAAAAGCATCCTAATGACTATTCACACCCCAAATACCAACATTTAATGAACCGAATCCTTCCATCTCTAACCTGCAGAAAAACACCAACCTGCGGAAACAGTTTAAACGTAGCCCAATTCAGAACTCCCATGAAAGGCTGAGGACCTGGCAACACTGCTTTGCTTTTAACCAAGCTGGTCTAGGGTGAGAAGAAGCGCCTGATAAATGTGCAGCCCACATTATATGAAAGAAAAGTGTCTGACTTTGAGCATACACCTCACGATGTATGAAGAAACAGTTCCTGACTTTAATTATAAGCACACAGCTCACGCTGTATGAAGCGGACGCTTGTCCGTGCGGTACGACGGTTAATTAGGGAGATTCGTTAATTAGGAAGACAGCAACCTCTAGTATTCTATCATTGGAAAACCTGTAACTTTAACATGGTTAGCGTGCAGCACCTCAGCCAATCAATAATGATCAGTGACATCTGTAGTGGGCGTTCCAGCTTTCTCTCCATTAATGATCCTGTTTACACATGGTCTCTTTCACATGCTGACAGCACTAAATACATGTACAAAGAGAGTCCAAAATGTTTTGTGATTGAATCACATAAAATTTGCTATGGTATGGTTTTCTAAAATTACTAATTTCTTTCACCTCTGTGTTATTCGTATTTGTAAACTGCTTTGGATAAAAGCATCTGCTAAATGAATAAAAGTATATGTTAATGTGAGGTCATGTTTGTGGCTGATCCTGATGGCAGTAACTACCAGTTTGCAGTGGCCTGTATTCACAATTCAAAGAGAACGTCATCTATATTTCTCACTAGTAAATAAAACATCCAGTCTGGACAAAAGTCTGTGCAACAGAATACACAATGAACCTCATGTTAAGTAACTAATAAAGTTTGTGTGTGGGTTGGACCCTGGGTGGTTCAGCTGGGTTTTGTAGGATTTGTTGTGCTACATGAGTCACTTCTATAACTGACTATAGGAGGGAACACTTGTGTGTCAAATACACAGATGGCAAGTACTGAGTATTTTTGACAGGTCACAAATAGTTATGTGAGCGTCTTTGACCCCTGAAAACCATTACAGGTATTCTGCCCATCATCCAAAAGAGTAACAAAAAATTGTAAATCTTTATGTAGTCTCTCTCTCCCTCTCTTTCTCTCTCTCGCTTGCTTCCCTACACCTTTCCGATTGGTGTCAGCATTATGTTTTTCTCATTTTGGAGTGTGACGGGGGGCTGGCCCACCTGACGTGAAGCAATCACACACTCAGTAAAATCATCCACACTTGGACATCCGAGAACCCCTTTCCACTCCCCACCCGACCCACGTACACCTGTGGCTGCTCTACACCCTGACTGCGAGTCTTTTTTTACTGTTCCTACTGTTAAAGAGAATGAACACAAACAGGAGGACACTAAATCGATGCAATACATTTAGCAAAAACCATCTTAAAGGTATGCATGTCTCTGTATGTGAGGCCCAGAGGAGCTCTGGTTCCTGGTGCGATACACTCCGTGTTCTGTGACTATACAATTTTAAAGAAGAAAATTTGGTTTATGTTCAATTTACTACTACAAATGCACCAGACATAGTAGATTTCAATCACATATTTTCACTAAACCCGAAACCAGCGTGCCAGGTATTGTAGAAATGCAGGTGAGCTATACTTACTAACTTTGAAAGAGTGTGATGGCTCATTTTGGCTATTCAGTACGTTCTCACAGCCTTTCTATTCATCATTTCTAAATGTATCATTTTAAAATATAAAATATTGAAAGCACAATTTTTTTATCAAAACATTGCCACATTTGCCATGTACTAAAATGCTCTGCACTATTGTTTGTAACACAACAGTGTTTCATTTTAAAAATCAGTTCAAGGCTTTTCCCATGCTCTTAATATTATGGTCGAGTATGTTTTTTATGCGTTTCCATTAAGTCCAGCCATCATTTTTCTTCACTTGGATATACTTCACAATAGGACCTGCAAACATTATGCTGTTTCACTAGTTCGCCTGTGCATTCAGTCTTAATTATTAATGGTAAACAAACTTGGCTTGCTGTCCTCGAAGTGAGCTCTGGACCTGAGCTCTGAACCTACAGAGAGCGCGAACCTGAGGCCGAGGTTCGAGCCCCAAGTTCAAACCCCCCGCAACAGAATTGCACAGAGGAAGAAAAAGAGCAGTAAAGGATGAGATGGGGAGGAGAAGAATTAGAGTTCATAATATGGAGGAGGAGGCTGCCTTGGAGCTCATAATGATGATTGACATGCCTGAATGTTTAGGCTCCTCCCAAACTTACGTTTAGAACTACATTAAGCAAACCAGGTTGCACCATTGGGATTGACACTGTATGATACTTCCTGTAATTACTGTAGATAAAAGTGTCTCATAACCGACTGCTAAGCAGGAAAAAACTACTAATAAATTATTAACAAACAATGTAAAATACAACCTTCTTAGTATATTTGTTGTTGTTTTAATCACACCCTTATGTATAACACAGTGTATAAAAATGAATAATAATAAAAACAACTTCAGGGATCAATAATAATGTTATGGTCCATGAGGCTTTTTAGATTTTTACTTTCCCTGTCATATTTATTACACTGTAAAAAGTACTTTGCTGCCTTAACATTTTTTTGTCAAATCAACTCAGATTTACAAGTCATGTCAACAGAGATGAGTTGTCACAACTTATAAAATATAGTTGAGAAAAGTCTACTTAATTTTATAAGTTATTGTTGGCGCACATTTAAGTCGTTTTGCACGCGTGTATGCTAGCGCCAGACCAAATGTTTAACTCTAGGGGAGATGGAAAATGTGCATATTTTCAAAAAAAAGTGGAATGTCCCTTTAAGTGAGTATTTGCTGATACTAATTCCCAGTTTGATAACTGTATTTCCCTAGTGCTGGACGCACACTTCAAGTGCATTAAGGTTATTAAAATCAACATAATGTATATGCTTGATGACTAAATTGCTCTGCAATTCATTAAGAAAAAAGCTGCATAAATGTAAGCTATTTCCTTCATTATATTTTTATATAATTTGTGTTTATTTTTGCAAAATAAACAAACTAAATAAAAGTACTTTCAGTAATTTTGATATAATTATATAAAATTATTGAACAATTTAGTTTAGTGCAGCAATTATATTAAAACTAGTATGCTGTAGTTTACTAAACAAAGTCGAAATCTGTCCGTATTACTCTATTACATGTAGCTGCATTACACTAAAACCATACAAAATTGCGCTCTTTTGAGAAAGTCTAGTTCTTAAAATGCTTTTATTGCAGCTGGACAGGATTTTTTCCCCATTTTGCAACAGAGATTCATTCATTACTGCCTCAAAAAAAAACATCAATGAAATACAGCAAGTTCACTCTGTGCTATTCAGTCTATATCTTTACTTCAACTCTCACTGTAAAATGATGTCTTTTTTTATTTATTTATTTTTGGGTGAAAATCAGCATCTCTTTCATGTTAGCGCACAGCCAGTTCAACTTCTTAAAGACATTTGAGTCACAAAGTTTGTTGTGAAGCTCTGATAGAGCTGTGTATAAAATTAAGTGTCGAGAGGGCAGAACGTGTCATGGCTCCAAAAGCTGCTACAAACCTGTATTATTTTCCACAGTGCCAAACACCGCTGTATTTTTTGGTTTACTTTTGAAATGCTGTTACAGACATTGTATGTGGCAGTTAGACAACATTTTGACCATGTATTCCAGCCATTTCTACAGCTATTTCTGCAATTCCTGCATGACAGCTGACATAAACTAAAGAATCAGACTTAAAGCAGTTTCTGATCAGTTTAAAAATGCCTTAATCAGCCCTGATACAGATCTTTATATATATAGTTATCAACCCTTTCGTACTGATGCTTACAAAACTTTTACAACACCTTTGTGTAAGCCGTAACATCACCTTAGTGAGAAGTTAAAATCAGCAGAATTCGCAACAAAGTTCAATATATCAAAGAAAGCCACATGTCCAGGATCAATGTCTATAAGATTTAGTGACAATGAAGCACTGACCCCTAGACTGGCCCGATTCATCAGAGCATCTAACTTCAACAATTTGATTCCTTTCTATTTTGATGGCACTGCAATTATAGTCTTAGGGGACGTGCACACCAAAGCTTTTACGCCGGCAGCCGGCATGTTTTCAATTGTTTCCAATGAAACAATTCTGGTGTAATAATCAAGGACTTTGCTGATGTAACATGGCAGTTTTTTTCGTGCTAAACACAGAGAGTTGAAAAATATTCAACTATGGATGAAAAGCTCAGCTAGTCAATGTCAGCTCTCATACGGCCATCCAATCACAGTGGAGTAGGGGTGGGACAAAAATCACAACAACCAACCGGCGCATCATTTAACGACTGTATTACAGCAACCAAAGCACTCAGCTGAAAAAAGCTGGCAGTCGGCTGAAATAAAGCTGTTCGCTGGGCATTTTCAGCCGCGTAAAAAAGGTTTGGTGTGCAGGCCCCCTTACAGTTTACAGTACATTCAGCACATACAGCAGCACTTTTAGTAACTAAATATATTGCTTTGTTTGTGTCTTTAGCTATTTAAAGTATGTACTTTTTATAATGTTTATATACTTTCTCACATGCAAACATAACTATAACTTATAAGTAGGGCTGCACAATTAATCGAAAAAAGAATCACAGTCTCTATTCATACGTAAATGTGAACCTTATTCTAAATGCTGGCGATTCACTTGCATATACAGTATTTACCTGTATTCAGACACTGCAGTCACGTGTTCATGTATTTACATTACAACCATCCATATACAAACATGCTATATCAGTATGTGTGTGACGAGACACTTAATCCACGAGATTGGGTTCACAAGAATGAGACGAGACATGATTTTTATACTTTTTAAGAAATCCTCAATGATAAACTAAATGGGATGGGAAACTGAATTCACATTATTTTGAAATGTTTTAACTAATCTAAGATAATTATTTTGCTAATTGATAATGAAGTTATTGTTTTTTTTGGTAATAAAAATAGACCAAAGTGAGCAATAACCTTTAAAATTACATAATAATGATGATGCAATAATAATTGGTTCAAATAAAGTATCAAAACAAGTAAACACATTACAGTAATATGTACCACTTGTAATAAAAACCAGCATTATGTATTATAACAAATGCATGCACTGGGGGTTAATAGACATTACTTTCGCTTTAGAACTGATCGACAGACAAACACAACGCGTCTCAGACGAACATTATTGAAAACCCAAACAAAAAAGCACACGCAGTAGAAGACTGAATATAATGCATGCACATTGCACTGGAAAAGGTTTAGCAAGAAACGTAACTTTATGCTGATATTTGGACAGTGACCGTTTCTCAAAAAAAAAAAAAAACTGCTGCCTCTGGAGGTCGCATATGCAGGCAGCTTTATTTCAGTTAACTGAACATTACATTCGCAAGTCATAAGCATATGACAACAATTTATGATTAACTAAATATAATAGTAAACTTTATAATTGCTAATATTCTGTAATAAGACGTATGCTATCTACAAATCTGACCTCCAAAAGATGCAGCCTTTTGTTTGAGAAACGGGCAGCATTTCATCTCTACGAGAAATTTTGTGACATGATTAATTTCCCAATACATATTTCAACTTGCAAGATCTCATCGCACGAGATCTCGTCACACCCCTATAGTCGGTTTCATCGAACGCGCGTGATACACGTCTGGATCCGAAACTTACTTCCGGTTTTCGTTTTTTTAATGGTCTGACTAGTTGCTAAACTGATCTCTTGAACAAATGCCTCGTCGAAAATAACAAATGTTTTAGTTTCCTAGGTAATCTATGTGTTGTTTTTTAGCTTGTTATATAAATAAACTACGTTTAAAGAACTTTGTTGTTATTTATTCTTAGCGGAGTTTACCGGAAGTTACAGGGGGCCACGACATCTGCTTGTTTATGTTGTTACTGCTGAAACGGTCTATATATCAGTCAAATTTGCTCACACTCAAACAGTGTAAAACCAAACCCTATTTATTCACCAATCAGACCCGATCGTTTCTCCTCTCTCTCTTTCTCATTTGCGATGTTTCACTGTCACTCGCATGACATGTAACAAGGCGCAGACCTAAACACATAATCCATTTACTTTGTGGATTAAGAGCAGCAATTTTCACACAAAAGAGAGAAAAACAAGCGCCATTGGGAAAATCCTGGTAGCGACACAAAAAGTGATGATGCAACAATATTGGTTCCGAAAAAAGGCAAAAAAAAAGGTTTATTTAAGTTAACTGAGCATTACATTTCCAAGTTATAAACATACTTCAACAATTTACAATTAACTAAGAATAATAGTCAACTTTATAATTGTTAAAGTTACAATGAAACAGAAATTTAAAACTATGTTTGTTTTGGAATATTATGGTAATTTTTTACAAATAACTTCTGATCTGAATTTCATTATTATTATTATTATTTAATTCATGTGCCCTCATAATCTTTCATCAAAAACGCAAATCTCTTCCCCTCCTCAAAACAATCTATCTTTACTTTCAGTCATATGATATGGCAGGTGGACGACGGGGTCCCGGAAAAGATTACAGCGATTAGCAAATAGCAACATGACCCCACTTTATACATCACCGAAAAATGAGAATTGTGTGAGAGAGTCGTAATCTTATTTTTCATGGAGAAAAATCGTGATTCACATTTTAGAAAGAATCTTGCAGCCCTAATTATAAGTATGCTATTTAAAGGTTGAATTCCCGTAAAATCTCCACCTAGCAAAAATACATTGAATTGAATATTTCAACACACTAGATGAGCAATTCCACCATTATGGTGTATGACAGTATGATGAATATAATTTATATAATTAAAAATATAATTTCTTAGAGAAAGTATTTATTGAACCATCTGTCTATATTTTCCCATCATCAGAAAAATATCAGTCTATATTCATGTTTTTTATTTTAGATGAGAGAAACAAGCATGTGTTATGGATGTGACAAAAAACGGTTTTGGGAGACAACATACTTTGTATATTGACATCTGCATACTGTATGCATTACTCTAATCACCTGTAAAGAAAGCACACACCACATAATGTATCAAGAATTGCATCAAAGCAGTCACTGGAAATCTTATCAAGCTCCAGCATCATTCACAAAAACAACGTCAGACATTATAAACATGGTGTCTGTATCAAGTAACCAGACACAGCAAGCCCAACAGATCGAAAATGAACTCCATCACAGAGTGCTGACAGACAATGGCAGCCTACAGCATAACCTACTCAAAGATTTTACAGTAACCGTGCCCTAGGGCTAGAAATGTACTGAAGAGAGAGAAGAGTAAAGAGTGTGTGCGTGTGCGTGTATGTCTGCAGAGGCAGTGCTAAATGCGATTTCAGCCCACACCCAGCCAACCAGAGCTGTTGCCTGATACTGGACGTAATTGAATAAAGCAAAACCAATAAAAAGAAAGAGTCAGAGACTGAAAGACTGAGGAGGAGGGAAAAAAGAGACGATGATAGAGTCACTCAGAGAAAGAGAGACGGAGAGAAAGATATAACAGGGCTCGGTTCACAACGCTGTCATGTTCTTTATTATCAAACAACTGAGCTACTATCCGATCTGACACCTTCACCGATGTCACACTGTAGATCAGATATTTGAAATCTTTCACCTGTAAGGTTTCAAGTATTTGAAAATCTTTCTCCATCCCCTGTCAAAAAAGTGTTAGTGAGAGTTCTGAGGACTATATTTCGTCAGACAGCTGATTTCTTCAAGCTTAATTAACAGGGCCACAGCTGCCCAATGTCCCTTGATAAGCATCACACCTCATTGTCACACATCCACTCTCACACACCCCTTTGACTTTCGTTTCTCTCATAGCCACACTTTTAACTCACTTGTTGTCTGTTTCTCTCGCTTACTCACACGATGTGTTTGTTTTGTCCTGTTTTAGCTCTTGTGTGCAACAATTAGCATGTTCAAAAATACATTAACGAAGAAGAAACTGTATTCTTTCTCTGTTTTCTCAACTGAACATTTATGTGAAAATGAAATACAGATTGCAGAGATTATTGAGGCCATTATTGAAGTTTACAGAATAAAGTTTTCAACAAATAACAGAAAACTTTTTATGTGTTAGCTGCTCATTTACAGTACATGACAGCAGCATTTTTGGGCCGTAGAAAAGACTTGTGCAAACACTTTCAAAACCCACTTCTAAAACAAAGAGCAAACACTTCAAAAACTTTTTTGTAAACAACGCCATTACCATTTCCATGTAAGTGACCAAAAACCATCAAAATGGTGATATCATGTGCATGCAGACTCTGCACAAACAGTCACTGTAGATAAAGAGAAAGTGACGTTGTTTTCCATTTCTCTATTCACAAAGTGTAATCAACTACAGGATAAGACACAATCAGCAACTCCCTTTAGAGTTTACACATCAAGGGCCCTATTTTAACGATCTAAGCGCATTGTCTAAAGCGCACAGCGCAACGTGTAAACGGGCGTGTCCGAATCCAATTTAACGACGGGAAAAATGGTTTGTGCGCCGAGTGCATGGTCGAAAAAGGTTGGTCCTATTGTAATGGGAGTATTTTGGGCGTAACGTGCAATAAACCAATGAGAGTCTCAGCTCTCATCACCTTTAAAAGCCAGTTGCGCTGGCGCTATGTCTAATCCCTATTTAGATGACGGACTTTGTAAACTGAAAAACTAAGCGGAGGAAGAAGATCCCCAGTTTAAGATTAATGTTATATAATTGTGTTGTTTTACACTTGTATTGACATTGTTATTTTTTTATTAAAACCTTTAAAACCCATTTTCATTTAGTCATGGAAGTAAAAAGCAGGCTTTTAATTGCTTTAAATGTATGGCTATCCAATATCATCAAAGTACTGTATGTAAGTATGTAAGAAAAGGTTTGTACTGTAAAAATACTTTATTTGTAACAAACAGGAGATAAAGAATTTACAAACGGCTCTCCGCAAGGTTCAGCACTTTGGACAGCGTCAGTTTTTTTTAAGCATTACTTAAAAATGTTTCTCATCTCACCATATCCACAGGTACAGAGTCATCATATACAATAAATCCATTTAAAAACATTTAAAAACAGATGCATTTGTTTAAAGCAAAGCATTTATTTACCAGGCTGCAGGTGAAGCAGCTCTTTGTGCCTTCTAACGTCTCATAGTCCTCATTTATGTCCAAGAGACTCAATAATAATCTTTTACATTCAATCCTTTAATCTTTCATCTTTAAAAACGTTTTTGTGCTGCTGCGCCTCCATGTATGTGTTAAGCAAACCCGTGTTGTCGTCCCATTTAGGCGCATATTACTAATGCGCTCTTTAAATAACTAAAAAACATATTGCGCCATTGACTTTAGACTTTAGACCAGGTTTTTGTTGGTCAATGGCGTAGTCTATTTTAGTTGCCTCAAAATAGCAACGCGCCAACAATGCGCCTGAACACACCTCGTTTTCAGACCAGAACGCCCATGGGCACAAAAGGGGGCGCAAATGCATTTGCTATTTAAACAACGCAGCGCTAAACGTGAAAATTATAATTGTGCAGGGTGGAAACTAGCACTAACACTTGCGTTGCGCATTGCGCTGCATTGCGCCGGGTGTAAGATAGAGCCCCAAGAGTTTTAATCTTCAAAGGGAATAGGACATGGGATGATCACTTTCAATTGGAATTCTCCCTGTTTAAGTCTATAGGCTTAAGAATGTGTTATGTGCGCAGGTGTAATGTTTCTTTGCAAAGTAACATAGCCATTGCCTGGCATGCATAATATTGCATTTTTAGACATTATTGAAGATCTTTGTGAACAGGGAGAGCTTGACAAAGTTGTGGAACGTGAATTTTTTCATAAATGCAAAGGAGAACTTTTCTGTTTTTAATACAATCGTTGTCATGTACAGTAAATGAGCATTTTTGAATGTAATACTGTAGGTTTACATAATCTGACCAACACAACAGACATTGACATTTAATCCATCCCTCAACACTCTTAAAATAAAGGTGATAAAAAGTGTTATTTTTGGTTCCAAAACGCAATCAATGCCATTTTTAAAAAAATGAGTTACCACCAAAATCAGTATTGTATCAGGTCAGTATTAAAAAGAAAATTCTTAATTTTACGGAAAATCCGATATCTGGCGTGTTATTCTGTCATCTTTTCTCCCTTTTTTTTCCCAAAACGCAATAAATGCCAGTCCTTTCTCTGCAGAATGCAATAAATCCGCTTATCCAATCACAGCGCACCATTCCACACACTGTAAACAACAATGGTGGCACGTTGAATACACACAGAATCCTAGTTTTCCTCATCTACTTTGTACCTCCTGATTAACGAACAAACAAGAAACAAAATAATACTTTAATGGCATTGATAAACCTTTGGGGGTTTTCTGTGGAGGGGGGGGGGAATGTAAGCCACTTGGGCACTCGGGCGATGGAAAAATTCCAGTTGTTGCTTGTTCTCACACAACAGCATCAAGCTTCTGTCATGCTAACACATTGACCACAGGGGATCTTATGAAAAACTTTCCATTGTTTTACTCAAAGTCAATGAAAATCGAGCAGGACCAAAACATTTTACAGCTGATCGCTGTCAAAAAAGTTCAGTGATGATGTCCCAAGGATGACAGCAGCAATGACAGTGTTCTTAATATGACAAAGTAAGTGTTTTGATTAATGCCATTTATATTTACATGTATTTTTTTAATCAGTGTATACCACTAGTCAACTAAATGAATATATCATGGCAAAGATGAATGTACATTTATATATTGGTTTAATAGATTTATAGCATTTTGGAAAAAAAAAACAGGAAAAAATTATCACTTTTAAAATAAATCTTTGAAAATCAAACTATGGATTTGAATGTTTTATGTTATTATAACCTCAAGATGCTATGTGAAAGTTTGTAACAAAAACTTGTCATCTTGTCACTTTTTTGATATAGAAAACACATTTCAATTTTACCCAAATTAGTCAAAATAGATTTTTTGCATTTTGGAACAAAACTCTTCATTTGAAGATGTTTTGTTATTTTCTGACATGTTTCCATTGTTGTGTCCTGCACTGTGTACACAAAAAACTTTAACAAGATAAATCTACATCTGACTATTGCTCTGACTACAAATTGGTATTCTTACTGCAATGATTTGAATTATGTATTTTTTCTTAGCTCTCACTCTTTCCTTATGCAGTTTTAAGGTCTGATGCTCACTGCAACTCTGTGGCTTGTCAGAGACAATCTGCAGACCTGACGACTGATCAACCGGAATTCAAACACATTGGAAATTTGTCACAGTGACTGTAACAGTGAATGTCAATTGTGCACACTGAAAAAAACATGATGGACATGTGCTTTAAGATGACAGCAATCCGGGGCATGTTTTTACAGTTGTTTCTGACGTAAACAAACACAAAACCTTGACCAGCTTCTATCTTGTAGAGAGGGATCTTTGCTTTAGGGACAGTGAGCTTTATTATTCTGCCCCTTTCCACATCTCTCTTATACTAATTTATTAATAGGGAAATTCAATTATCAGCCATACCAGTCAGAGCAGTGGTCCACTGAGTATTGCTTGTGACACATAGACGGGTGCTGTCAGCCTGCGATATGTGCTAATCATATCTCTAAAGGACCAAGTATACAATGCAATATACTATGCAATATCTCTCTTGTCCTACTTAAGGTGCATTCAGAGTAGCAGCGACTAGAAGTAGCAAAGCAATGCGATCTCATTGATTTCAATGGAGGATTGGTGACTTCCAGCGACACGAGCAACAGTGATCGTTAGCAACTAGATGGGGCGTGTTTAGAGAAATGTTAACTTTATGTAAATTATGAGCGATTTTCGGGAGCGACTACCAATGAGAATGAAGCATTGGAGTTCACGTCATACTTGTTTATGACACATTTGTTTATGACAACCAGATTTAGAAACGCCTCTTTTAAAAGAGATACACAGCGACGACATCACTTATAATGTTAATGTACCTTGACACCTGTGCGCTTACTGTATATGTAACCAGCACATACCAAGTACACACTGTTACAAAACTCCGGCGGTGTACGCGCATACTATTATAATTACGAAATCTCACCCAAAAGTGTCAAAAGCGAAGTATACCCAACTTACTTTCCAGTCTCTATCCACTATTCATCCATCTTTTGTTTATTTTTGGTAGATCTGTATTTTTAAGTAATGTAGCCTAATATAATTTTTATGAGAGCAAATTGTTTATCCACCATACATACAGTCAAGATGTGCACATAAACTAAAACTCTCAAGCTGCCATGGTTTCATAAATAGAAAATAAATGTATCTTTATTGTTACTAATTTACCTTACAGAAAAAAAAGAAAATCTATTAGACATATACAGTATATAGTGCACTATACAAAAGCACTGTTTTCTGAATTTAGAAGAGTCACTTTTATAATATTATGGCATTTTACTTGTATGTCATATCTGAATAGCATTTTTATCAATATGAAATGAAATATATATATATATATTATCTAAAGAGAGCCAACCTCTCTCTGCTGTGTAGGCATTATTGATACAAAATTTTGTAGATTTATTAACATTCATAGCACAAGTTTATTCCCCTGTATAAACTGAAAAAGAAAAATTATGTCTAGACTGAGATTTTTCTGGTGTCTGGTATCTGCAAGGGTTTAGGAAAACATACATAAAAGGCTCAATACTCTGGTAATTAGTGCTTCCTCTGAGATGTTGCATTTCACGTTTTGACTGCAAATGTCACATCCATAACGCTAGAATTGCCAATTACAAATTTGTCATTTAACACTTTTATCCAAAGTGACTTATAGTAGGGTTATTACATGGATCATTCCTCCGGAGAATACTAGTTTAAATGCCTTGCTCAAAAACACAGTGTTGATATAGATCAGCCCTCGCAGGGTTAAAACCAAAAAACTTTCGGTTACTAACCTCTATAATCTATTCTACACAACACTATACCATACACAGTACAAACTAGTTACTTTACACTGAAAAAAATGTGATTTATTCAATTTACTCAATTTTTTAAGGTAAGTGGTTGCAATCAATTTATTTAAGCTACATTTAAACAAAAAAGATTAATAAAGTAAAATAAAATAAAAAGCTTTTATTAACTTAAATAAATTGATTGCAACCACTTACCTAAAAAAATTTAGTAAATTAAATGAATAATTTTTTTTCAGTGTACAGTCTTTAATCTTTAATCACAGACTGTGTTAATGAATAAACATTTTCCACACAGGTGACAGTGGATTACCATCCCTTCATTGTGTATGCACTGCATGTTATTAGTCATCTACTCTGTGGCTACTGGCTGTGGCAGTCAGGTGGCCATCCAATTACTACTGGCTGGTAAAGTGAGGCTCGGCAGCCCTGTGGCTCGCCCTCCTACAGCCGGAGCACTCAGCACTGTAATGGCCATTAATAATGCAGCCTTTTTGCCTGATTAGTGTGAGCGCATCATGTCTCTCTGTTTAGTTTCCAGGCTCCATTCCCTCTATATAGCTCTCTGGGTTGCCACATTTGTCCGTTGTCCATCAATGTTTTCCACTTGAACAATCTTGTGTGCTTGTAATTTTACTAAGCTTGTAAGAATAAAAGAGCAGTTTGGGTGATTACAAAAATCCAGAAGTGCATGTACCGTATGTGCTTATTCTGATTACCCTGTACACTGACCCTTGCAAACGTGTAATAACTGAAGTATTCCCAGGCCTTAACTTTCTACTTTCCAGTCTCCATCCATCCATAATCATTCATCCTGTCAATATTCTATATTTCCCCACAGTTTATTTTTTGTTAGATCTGCATTTATAAATAATGTACTACAATTACTACCTAATTAGTGTGAGCACATCATGTCTCTCTATTTAGTTTTCCTGGATCCATTCCCTCTATAAAGCTCTCTGGGTTGCCATATTTGTCCATTGTCCATCAATGTTTTCCACTTACTGTAAACAACCTTGTGTGCTTGTAATTTTACTAAGATTAGGTAAGAATAAAAGAGCAGTTGTTATATAGAAGCAGTTCAAGTATGGACAGTAAATGATGTTTGGCTCTGATGATGATTCTTGAAGGTCTGCATTAAAGGCGGTTCAAATTTCGTGTGGTAAAGCCAAAACATCTTAATTTTCCTATGGGGCTTGCTGCAGTATACTGTAGGTCATAAACCCTCTTTAATAAAATCTTATAACTAACTTAAACCAAATTTATTAGAAAAACAAATATTTAACTCTTTGACGAGAAAACGCTTCCCTGCCAATGACAAGTATTTCCGATATTATCCACCAGGTGAGTTAACTTACCCAACTTAAAAAAAAGGAACTAACCCCTTAGGGCAAACAGTAAGAAGTCCATGTATGTTTTGATCATCGCTCTGAATCTGATCAAAAGACTTTCACAAAAATACAATTATCTCAGATTTTTGCTCAAAATTGGGTATATTTAAAGAAACCTACTACTTACTCGATTAACTCGTTTACAAAAATTCCTTGAGGAAAAAATTGTGCCTCGAAGCCTCCTTAAATTCAGAGATCTGATACACATGGACGGAATGTTCAGGAAGCACACCATAGCGCGTGATACATTTTGAATTTAGTTGGCCCGATGGCGTAGATGTCCATAAACGGCAGAGAATGTCTAAAGTTTGGGATCATTACATTCTTATCATTACATTACATTCAGCATCTGAACCGAAAACATCCACTGCTGTTTCGCCAAGCGTCGCCGAAACAAGGTAACGAAGCCTATTGATGTTCGCTGATTTTAATCCCATACTGTATTTGTAGTGATGTGGTTAAGCAGTTTGACTAGATATGATGTTTAGCTTTGATGTTTTTAAGAAGTAAACTTATTCACGTTCAATTGCAGGAGAGTATACCCTAAAAAAAGAACCCCTTCAAACACACACACACACGCATGCACCCTTGTCTCTCTCACGCACCAGTGTCAGAACAATTGGGGCAATGCATCAATTATTGTTGTGTGGCTACATAAAAGTTTAAGTACTTTCAGCATGGATTCACTGTATACACCGGGACGTAATATTGTGATGCAATAAATGCACCTTAAATGCACCGCAATGAAAGCGATACAAGCCAAATGCAGCGTTCAATTGAAAATGAATGTATGTATTTCTGACGTACGAACTGCAATGAATTAACTGGTCTGACTGGGGTGTCACCCACCCCACCACCCAGCCACCCCCCCACACACACACACTTAGTGCTAGATTAATCGATTACAAAAAGAATCAATAGCTGCAGCCCTAAAACCTGCCCATATTTGAGAGGTGATAAAAAGAAAATAAAAGAAGGTAGGGTGAAATTTATATATTTAAAGAAGAAAGTTTTTTGGAAGGCATTAAACTTTTGTGATGCGATGCCGCGACAGTATACAAATGTAAAATAAGTAGTAATTAATATACAAATTACAGTTACAGTTATAAAGTTTTAATACCACAACAAAAATGTTATACAGTCAGAAGCAAATACAGAATAATGGATGATTTTCTGTTGTTTGTGTCTTGCAAATCAAGTATAAACAATTTTTTTTAACATAATAGACACCAGCAGGCATTTAAACTGCAAGACCTAGTGCACAGATCTGATATCACACAAATCAGATTTTTTTTGCCTGACTTGTTTACATTTACAAACCAACTGTGTTTCCATCAATACCCCAGCAGGTGGGCATTTTGATCAAGAGGTGCATTTGACAGTTAACGCATACAGCCACAAGGCGCGAACGCTCTTTACAGAGCAGACACCCATACACAAGTGAGTCTTTAATAACAGCTGCCTGTCAGTCAGACAGCACTCAGGTAGAAATAGAAAAGAGTCTGTACTATATATATTGAAGAGAAAGAAAGAAAGAAAGAAAGAAAGAAAGAAAGAACACTCTAAGAAAGGATGAATATATTTTTACACATTGTTTTGTTTTATCCTATTTACACATTATTTAAAAAAAAATTATGTGTCATTTTGTGTTGAGTTCAAATAAATAAAAGGGACACACAAGATTTGTTAAAACAACACAGAGATGTGTCTAGTTAAGGACAACACATAAAACATCTGTGACCTTTAAAAAAGTGTTTTTGCCATGGGCCAACAGGGTACTCATCATTAAATACTAGATTAGCCTTATCAGCGTCACCCTGTGAAATAAACACTAACACACGCACACATCCCACAGCAGGGACCCGGTAATGTGCATGAAACCCTGTGAAGTTGTGCGTGAGGATTCAGAAATGAGCTTGGACTCAAAAAAGAGGGCACAACATGAAGAAGAAAAAAGCGATGGGATACAATAAACCCGTTTGTCTCCCACACACGCACCTCGCATTCGCTAGGCACTTCTGAATGTTGCATGAATCCTTCAGAATATCAAAAAAGACTCTCCCTGGGGTCGGCAGCCACTGAAACAAGTTTCCCTCTGATTCGCCCCTTTAGGTTTGCTCATCTACACACCAGCCTGCTGTTAAGCTGTCAGCCGGCGATCGAAGACCCCCTAAGACACACGCTGATCTACCTTAACGTTAGGAGGCACATCAAACTCGATGGAGCTCATGAGCACCTGAGGTTCCTTGGCTGAATGAATCTGATGAATAGTTTCATTAAAGGCGAGGAGCAGCTCCCTAATCGAGACTTCAACAGCCGCCAATAATGTAATTCTTCATTAACTCTAACCAAGGGCCAGTCAAGGTCCATTGCTCTCGGCATGGCCGAGTGTGTATCTGTGTCTCTATAACTGGAGACGCATTAGGATACAAAATGTCATTGAGAGATATATGCGCCTTATATTTAGGCAGAAAAACTGAATAATCAAAATTAATGTAGAGAAAATTCAGCATATTCATCTGAGATCAAAGGCAAAGCATAATGGCGTATTCTTGCATAGGGCATTTATAGAGCCTTCATGATGAAGAAGAGTAATAGAGACAGAGAGAAAGAGATGAGTAAGGCTTCTTCAAAGAGCAGCCTTGTAAGATACAAACAATTGTTAGATACTGGCATTCATCTTTCCGAGCCCGCATTCATTTTATCATATCCGCAGATTGCATCTCTCTGACAAGTGTAATGTTTTGTAAAGATAGCCAGATGAATGCAAACAAAACACATCTATGTGCAAAGCTCAGATTCTGACCCCTTCTTACTGTACTAAACACTTAGGAGAGTCCATTGACAGTCTGCGAATTGCTGTCACGCTTGGGATTTAAACTAAAAAACACCCCCTAGATCATTTTTAGTCCCCCAACATCCACGGCACTTACCGAGAGCACATCTCTAAAATTCTGACAAACTCCCCCAGTGAGATGTCGTCTCCTTCTTTCGTTTATTTGCGGCAGATAGGAACAGAACTGTTCCTCTCGTTTCTTGGGAACTATGAATAAATTATTACAGCAAAACAGCTATTACCCAGTTCCATTTTGACTGGCATTAAGCAAACTACACAATTCCCAATGTCATGAATTTCTGATAGAGATGACAGCACCTGTGTCCCAGTCTTGAAAAAGAAAAAGCATGCTGGTTTGATTGGCTGGATTGGCTTTTTTTAAGTCCTTTACAAATCACACAATCCTTTTCAGACAATAATACACTCAAGAAACTCTTCATTTTCAATCCAATTTGGCCACTCTTCAGGATGAAAGGCACGGAAATGAGCATAAGTGTATTACAACTGGCCGTGTGTTAAGAGATTATGAAGAATAAGAAAAAAAAAGGAAGCATATCATATACTCCCAATTATAAGATATAATGCATTTCCAAATGCAAGACGCCTTGTAATATTGCACCTTCAGTGACCAGGAGTAAAAACCTATTATGAGCAAAATTCTAGGCAAATGGTTTTAAACAACAAAGTCATACATTCAAAATGCATAATTTTCACACCCTGCCCACTACATCTAAATAAGGTTTTGGGAAAGATATACAGTAAAGTAAGCAACTACAACTGTTTATAAAAAATGAATATATGAAAAAAAAATGTTCATTAATACATTAGGTGTCATTTAGTCATTCTACATGTTAAAACCGAACAATTATCCCAGCTCCCCAAACACAAGCAGTCATATCCAATATATCCAACAGCGCTTTTTTGCTTCCACCCAAAATAGGGGCATTTTGTACATGCTATAGAGTAACAGATGATCTGTAGGGTATTTTAAGCTGAAACTTCACAGACACTAGGTATGCTCCGATCGATTGGCCGATGATGCTTGCTATGCTTCTCAATGAATTACGGTGAAATGTCGTTTACCAGTGTTGGGGGTAACGCATTACAAGTAAAGCGCATTACGTAATAATATTACTTTTCTGAATGCATTACTTTATAAATGTACACATTAATATTTGAGTTACTTTTCAGTTTAATTTATTCAATTTAAAAATAAAATAATGTACTGAATTAAGCTGAACATATTAATGTAGAATTACGCATTCTGTTTGCCTGAGCAGGAACAGTTTTAGTCAAAAACAGAGATGTCAGGCCAGAGCTTGACATTTTTGCGATCATAAAAAACAGCCTGAAAGCAAAAATAACTTAAAAGTAACGTAAGCATTACTTTCCATGAAAAGTAACTAAGTAATGCAATTAGTTACTTTTTTGGGGAGTAACTTAATATTGTAATGCATTACTTTTAAAAGTAACTTTCCCCAACACTGGTCGCTGCAACCAAAATCCAGAGGGCGCTCTCGTGCAGAAACTCTCGTGCAGAAACTCGTGCAGATTAAGAACCATTACACACGCAGCTATTGCCCTGTCCCAAATGGCGCACTTCATGTGAACTTTCGGTCTCGTGGACTTAAATTGCGCATGCCCGCTTAGTCTACGAGTGCGTAGATAGTCCCATCTGTCAATTATTAACTTTAAAGTGTGCTCATCAGCTCCCCCTTTGCCCCCTTGATGCGGTCTCCTGCGAAGCCTACACTGCAGCAGGCTTTCTGCACTTTGCCAACCCAGAAGTCTTTGCGAAAGAGCAATCAGACCACTCCGACGACGGAAGGGAGGAGTTCACACTGACGGGCAACTTCCCTTCCTATTTCCAGCGTGACGCTCGAGTCTGTCCCAAAACACGACTACGGTGCACCCACGTGGACTCGCATCAAGGGTCCCTAAAGTCTGCACTCTATGATGTCATCAAAGTGTGGACTCTGAGGAGGACCACGTCCAGAGTGTGCCATTTGTGACAGGGCCTGTGACATGCAGCTCCAGGAAATGGCTTAAGGATATATTTATATTGCTGTTCTTCAAACCTTTTCAGGTATTTTCATGATAATAAAGAATATCTATAATGATTATGTTTGACGAGTGTTGCTTTTTCACAGGGGCGGCCACTACTTTCTACATAAAAGTACATTTTCCAAGTATTCGTATTTTATCAGTGTTTTTCTTTGGAAAACTTACATTCCAAAGCATATTATCATAATTTTTACTCCACTACATTTCATAATTTCAAGTTTATGGTTTATATTTAATATTTAAGTACATTAAACATCTAGTAAATTTTTAACTTTTACTTAAGTAAAAAGTACTTTCGTACTTTTACTCAAGAAAAGTAAAAGTACACAATTTTTATGTAATTAGGTGTTAAATCAATTTTAATATGAAATATAAAACGAATACACAGTATCATTCTGTGCTTTAAAATGAAGTGAACACTTTTTAGTAAAGTACATTTTTTCCCAAGACAAATACTCTGATAAAGCACAAATGCTTGGAAAAATGTAGCTCAAATACTCAAGTAATGTCCACCTCTGCTTTTTCAAATGCATGTTATAAACGACTCAAACTAACAGTGATTTCAGATCAATAAGGACTTACTGATCAAAATCCGTAGTACATGAAATAGCTGTGAATAATATCGGCAGTATGATTCAGGATAGTTATCGCCCACGTACTGTACTTATTAGTGTACATCCACATTTATCGGAGCAGCCCTAACAGACACACTAACATATTACATGTTGTAAAAATGGGCATATGACCTTTAATATGTTGTCTGAATAAATGTTTTGACTACAAAATGAAATTCAACAATTGAAGGATATGCCTTCGTATCAACTGTTTTCAATATCATAAAAAAACACTTTAGTCAAGTCACTGGTAGTGTAGGATCACCAACTACACTGTTCCAAAATCGGAACCTAAAAGCAAAACCTAGCTTGGAGCAGTATTTAAATTCATGACTGTCTAACTTGCTCATTTTTGCAGAGACGCCACCTGAGAAAGCCTCTCCCCAGGCTTTTCTCTTGAAATAGTGGTATCACATAGGTAGGAGGGCATGTTATCAAAGACTTGAAAGCATACTGGTGATGAACTGATGATGTGTACGCAACATGAGATGTCAATTGTTCAGTCCTCCTACTGTATGACACACTAGAAAGAAATGTCACACAGACAAAAACCTCAAGACAGCAGGATCACTGAGAAAGCCTCGGTGGGGTCCTTACAGCCAGAAAGACTGTGTTTGATGGGGCTATCTAAACATTGCTTTAACCCACGGCCAATCACTACACCTGCTGAGCTGTCAGAGGGAGACAAGAGGAGGTTAGTGGAGGGGATCACGACGTGGAGTCTTTCTATGGAGAGGTGTCCTCTTTTATACCATCTGACAAACGCACACAACCAGCTGAGATGCTAATTAGCAGCAGTGGCTAATTGGCTTGCAGGGGAAACACAAAGGCTACACACATTTTAATCACCCAACATTCTCCCAATGCAGCAGGTGGAATTAATTGAGGGAAAGAGCGGAAAGAGCGATTTGGCGAAAGGTGCCATATGACAGGCACGTTCCCGACGGAGGGAGATCCACGCTGGAGATAACAAATACACCACTGAGATGCATTCACTCACATTCACACACCAGCCTCTGCTCAGACAGGCCCGTTTGCATGCCACACGTAAAGAATTGCTGTATGTCGAAATTGTGAAGATTCATGGATCCGGCGTAATTACTAAACCAGAATTCACATAGCAGACCACTACAGCGTAGCACGAAGCTGCACTTACATACGCATGTGATTGTCTGATTGATTATGTATGCACATTCCCTCACAGACCACAGCCATCATGTTCGTCCGATGTTTAAAGGACGCATGGCATGAACAGAAAGACAATTTAATGTGAACAAGAGCCTAAATTTCTGACATGCTTATCAAATATATTTTAATTGCTTCCTCTTCTGGTTCTCACCCTGATAGTCTGAGAACAGCTAATTACTCTGAGCAAAGAAAAGCCCTTCATGCTGCGCTGGAGAAGACTTCAACTGGTGAATGTTTAGGGTGATCACCCCTCCAACAGTACATGTTTGAAGCAATCAATGGAGTGAAACTCCATTCGGACTCCATTTGGACTCCTTTTGGTCCATTTTTCCACCGGGGATAGATCCGTGACAGCACTGAAGCTGAAACGAACGCTTTACCAAAAAGAAACTAAATGTACTACGTCACCAGTGATCAGAATCACGCAAGGTTATATTGTTATACTGCTGCATGTTTTATTGTATTACTTTGCGTTATGTTATGCCGTTATGTGTTATATAATAATGAATTTGCCGCTTACGTGTTAGGGAGCGGGACATTCTTTGTTTTTTCATTCAATAATTACTGTGAACATTAAAAACGAATCAGTTCATGTCCTATATATTTGTGACCCGCTCTGGTGATATGAGTCAGAAGTCGCAACGTTCCATTTTAAGATATGGGCCGATAATGTGGAAAAACAATGAAATAATTCATTTTTTTTGCTAATTTCAAAAAACAGAAATTCAAAAATAATCTCCCAAAGTTTCGTAGTCCAAATAATTGAGTAAAAGGTATTTACATGACTATTAAATAAATAAAAAGTTTCACTAAATTCGCAGGAAATGAACATTGCTTTTCTAAAATCCTCTCGTCACCTCGGAGCATTTCCCGGGTATCCACTGAAACGTCACTATCTCTGCTCTCCAAATATGGTTTACACATTGTATATAAAGCATTGCTGTTCAATCTTTCTTATTTGAAAAAATATCTTTGTAAAAGTGCCTTTCAAAATATTTATTCAAATAAATACTTTACAAAAATTTGAGCTTCAGCCTGGTTTTCTGTAATAGTAATATATATATATATATATATATATATATTTGGTCAAATTATGTGACGTTGACTAGGATATCATTTGAAAGATTATGATCTCCTCTTTCCATTGATACCAAAATCTAAATTTTGAAATTTGGGTCACTGTGACTCATTTTGCTGGATCAGGTCACATTTGGTTCTGTAGTTTGCTGTTGTAAAACATCTTTGTAGCAACATAATATATACAAATACATACAAATACAAAATCATATATTTATAATTCTAACCTCATATAACTTAATTCTATAATTTATATTTAACATATATTTTATTATATTTTTATTTACTTGCAGTTCCTTGAAAGGTTTTACTCGTTTTTTAAGTTATATTTTTGTGACCATTTTGCCTTTATTTTAACAGTGAGTGAGGAGAGGAGAGATGGGTATGGGATCGGCAAACGACCACAAGCTAGAAATCAAACGGGACGCCGAAAGTGTGAAAGCACCACATGTCGGAACACTTCCCATTACACCATCGGCTCAGATGGTTTTAATCGTTTTACCATGTTTTTACCATGGTAAAACAGCATCAGATGGCTGTGTTTCATTGATATGTTGACATTATTCTGAATTTTTAAATGTGCATTTTAGTGTGTTTGTGTATTAAGCTTACAATGTAAGTGACATGAAAAAAACAAGACAATTATTTATTTATTTTACGGCCATTCCACCATCTATGGCTATATCTATGCCGAGTTGATCTACTGTAAGCTGACACAGGGAGAACATGCAAACTCCGAGGCTCAGACCAGAGAAATTCTTGCTGTGATTACTCATTTATTGAGTAATAATTAATCAGTCAATTTCATGATTTTTACCGGTACAGTTAAAACTTGCAGTTCGCCATGAGTCAATAACAGATTAGAGTAGGGCTGGACGATTTAACCTAAAATCAAAACCTCGGTTAATTTAACATTTGACATTGAATGATTATTATTTTTTGCCTCATAGTTTACTGGCATGGTTTGTACTGTAAATATGCTCAGATATTAAAGGTGGGATATATTTTCTATTAAAAAGGCATTTTTTTGTTATCTTTGTGATTTTACAAGAGTTGACGGAAGAAGAAAGTATTAGTTTTTTAAGGTTATTTATTGAACATTTTGACTTCAACTGAAATCAAAGCACACACTGCTTGAAATGAAAACAGTCACATTTTAGTTTATTGTAAATTGCAAGTTTCTTAAAAAATAGACAATAAATAACTTGATAAAAAAAATATTTTAAAGTCTAGTCATTTAGGGCTCCAGACAAAATTTTTCAGCCTGCAATGCAATTATTCACCCCCCCCCCCACCACCAAATAACTGCATTACTGAAAAATACTAAATAGACTTGACCATATGCAGTTGCTGCACATGTCATTATGCACAATTGATGAAACTTTCAGAATAAGAAGTAATGAATCAAAGATTCATACACCCCCCATGACTAATTCTAGCCATAAGATACATACATATACAATAAGTTATATCCAGACAATGAGAACAGTGGCATGGTAATACACATACTTGTATCCTTTACACGTTTCTTGTCTTCTATCCAGTTTTTCTTAACAGGGCACTGCTGTCTAAGACCTTTATTTTCATCTATAATGTTTTTGGTGTTAATGTAGACAAGAAGTTCTACCATTCTCTCTATCTCTCCTCTCTGCCATATCTAATTAAACATGCGCGGACACGTCTTCTCACGGTTCTGAGTTATGTGTTGACTTATGCTGGGCTGTGTAGACCCATCGGTAGATTCAAGTGAGCGCATGGTGACATAAAACTTTTGAAGCGCCATGCAAATTTGCCCGCACATACCCGAATACTTCGTTTTTCTTTGGCACTAGATGATCCTGCTGGGCAGTTAACACAGTGTTTGAGTTCTCCTCCATGTATCTTTATGCTACTGACTGTACGGGGCGGAGCCATGTAACCTCACATGCGGTAGTATGTTAGTATAAGGGAAAGTATTAACAGGATTAAAAACCTAAATAACCGACATGATAAAATAGGGGCAGTTAAAGTTTCTGAATTCGGTTTTGATTAATTTTCAATGAATCGTGCAGCCCTAGAATAGAGTTATACTTCTATAAGTAACAGCTTACACCTACTGTGACTCTATATATGGACTTCTATAAAGATTGTGCATTTGCATGTTTACAAATAAACACTCAAGCCCAGAAACAAAAACATACATATGGAGAAAAACTGTTTTTACACCACCCACGGGTATTAAATGCAGATCACATAAAAAATGAATGATGTAATAAACACGCGCTTGCCTCATAACGACTTAACATAAAATTAGTAGGTGTGATGTCGTGGGGTGGGAAATTTGTTGAAAAGCCAAGTTAGTCTGTTTTCAACACAGATGAGACCCAACGAGGTTAATGACCAGACTGTAAAAACACATTTGTGATCTGGCAGTGGGCTTTTAGAACAGCTGTTAAGATAGATGATCAACTGAACAATTTGTTATGTTCAGTGAAATTTTTGTTGTCCGCCCCCACAATGTCACATTAAGCAACTCCGCAGCGAGAGACACTGTATGAACTCTTTGTTACTTAAATCATCAAAGGGATTTGTGTTTTTATCTGCAATCAGTCTTAACATTTGTGTGTGAACAAGTTCATATTCGTTTTAACCATCTCACAAATTTTCATAATCCAGAAAGGCGATGCAGGCGGTTGCAAAATGATCAATAATAAATGAACTGTTCATAACTTCCAATGTGAGAACACTTCTCATCCAAATCTACACTGGCAGGGAGGTGCAAGACGAGACTGGACCAAACTTCTAATTTTAATCTAATTTTCTTCTGTCACCACACCTCTTGAAATCTGACCCATAACAGCACATACTGTAAAAGCACATTGATATGAAAACCCTAACAAAATCTCAGCCAACAGCAGCTATTTAAAGTAAAACATGAGGTCTGAATACTTGAATCACGCATTAATACAACAAAAAGCATGAATTAAAGAAGCAAATAGTAACAAGCAATCGGTTTAATTTATTAATGCTACAGTGCATTCCTGTCATGTAGCAAAACCGAAGTTGTGTTTTATTATTCACAGATTTCTCACGACTTGCTAAAAAATGCTCATTCACATGCAGAAAACAAGTCATGAAATGCGAGTCTTTGTTGTGCATTCTGTTTAATATTTAAAGCCCCATTGCATGATAAAAACAGCTTATATCAAAGCACAAGTCTTGTCAGGTCTTCCTAAGAATAAAATTGAGATGAAACTCAGACAACGCATTTTTTTTTCACATTTCCGTATACCTGTATTTCATTGACTGCATACTCGCTTGTTTGTCTGCATTTATGTCATCTTTGGCACATACTCAGTTTGTTTATGTAACAAGAATATGTACATTTTTCGTCGAACTACACAAAATCTGTAATCTGTCTTGTGTTACATAATTTCTGTGCATAAATAACCTTGTTTTAATTCTGCCTCTCTCTTTTTAAAGGAGAAAAGGGAAAAATGTAACACATTTGCACACAAAGACACTGAAAAAAATGATTCATTGAATTTAATCAATTTTTTAAGGTAAGTGGTTGCAATCAATTTATTTAAGCTACATTTAAACAAACGTTTTATATTTTATTTTACTTTACTAATCTTTTTTGTTTAAATGTAGCTTAAATAAATTGATTGCAACCACTTAGCTTAAAAAAATTGATTAAATTCAATTAATAATTTTTTCAGTGCAGTAAATACTGAGGTCTAAGGGTAGATGATGTGAAATTTCATACAGTGACAACAGTGTCTTGCAATTTGACAACTAGGCATGGGCCGGTTACCGGTTTTAAGGTATACAGAGGTTTTAAACAGTCAAGGTTTCAAAACCACTAAAATGTTCTGTGATACTGTCTCTAAGGTAAAATTCATTAAATCATTAAGTCATGTGATTGATTGATGTTTACATTAATATACATTACGAAAATATTATATATTTTTTAAAAGCATATTATAATTTAAAGGCTTTATTTTTGCCTGGCATTTAAAAAACATTTTAGTGTTGCAATGGCAATATCGCAACACCGTGAAACCGTGGTATTTTTGCTAAAGGTTATCATACCGACAGAATTACCGACAGTAACAATCTGAACAAAATCCAAAACTACAGATGCAAAAGCCACTAAACGCTACATCTGTCAAAAAATGAGATTATGTAAACAAATGCTCTCGGCGCGTATTATACATTTATCAAATACTTAAGCTTCAAATTCATTTAATCCATGCCTTAGGTCATTCAGAAATACCTGTTTGTTGGCAGAATCCAGTTAGAATCCATAAAAATTTCAAAGAACACATGTCAGACGCAGTTACACGTGGTTTTGTGGGTGTTATTCAAAATTATTTTAAACTACATGTAAATATATATGCATTAAAACACCGAACAGAAAAAGCTACAGAAAGTTTATTTACGTTAAATGACAAACACATTCATATGGATGTATTTCATTATTTTGTGTCGTGATGAAGACGAAAATATTATGTTTTGAAAAAAGGCAAGACTGCTGACAGCGTGTCGTGTAGACAGAGTTTCTGGAAAACCTTTTAATGTCAAGTTTACTACGAATTCGCGTTGAAGTTGTATGACAAAACACATGCGCACATCAGTTAGTGTGGTATAGATGAGATTAAAGTGTTTACATGGCCATGTATTGTGAATAAAATCGGCATACCCCATTTTATAATACGATTACGCTTGTTGCGATTATGAGCTTAATCGTATTATTTTGATTAAAGTACCGTGTTTACGTGAGATGAAGTGTAATTGCAATATTTTCAAAATCTCATTATAATCTTATTATAAGGGTGTAAACTATAGTCAATGTTTACACTGGTGGAGCCTATTTTCATGATCTCGTCTATGGCTTCAAAAACCCACTGGTCGGTCCTGACAAAAATTCATATTTCTGTGGCCAGTTCGCATCATAAAACTGTGGCAGACTGTAGAATGTGAAAGTATGACTACACACAATGGTGAATGTAAATTATGCTATCAGAATTCAGAATTATTGCCTGTTGATTCACAAGGGTGTAACAAAGCAGTGGAGCAGAGCACAGAAGGAAAGATGAACAGATTGTAGATGATGAATGAGAAAATGACAGTAAAAAATAAAACAAGCGCTTGATATAAAGAAGAGCATATTTATTTGATGATAACAAGAAGACTGTTCAAAGAGCTAATTCGATTAGAAAGTTTAGAGTTTAGGGCAGAGTTATGAAATAGTGAAAAGATGGGAAAAAATAACTGGATCTCGACTTGATAATCTAAAAGGACAAAGAGAGGAATGAATAACTCGCTACTTCTTCAAACACTTCTGAGATTGCTTTAAGTGAAGATGGTTTGCTTATAAATTCTAATGATTCTTTAAGAAAGCATGAAAATGAATCTCCTCAGTCATTTATGTTTTAATTAGGAGTGGTATAATGAATTCACAAATCAGCAGATGTGGGGAGATGTCATATGTTTCAGTCTAAAGATGGCTGACAACTTCTGTCAAGCTTCATAAAGAGATATGCTAATTCTTTTTGTAAGATGCAGAATGAGACAGGCTGACGGGAATAGGATTAGTAACAGCATGAATCTGAACGGCAGACTCAGGAAAGACAGTCTGTGTCTGACTCACCATGTTTCAAACTCAGACAAGATCAAGAATGTGCAAAAAAATCCAATCCAATCCTTCTTGATCCCCAAGACAACAAAAAGACACAAAGGGCTCTATAGAGTCAGAGAGGGTCACATGCAACCATAAAGTTGTGGTTATAAGATTACATACATCTTGCAAAACCTGGAAAATATTAAAAATGTATTAAATAAGTGCAATTCCTCTTATTTTTCTTATTTTGCAAGGTGTACGTAAAATTATGAGCACAAGTGTATATTGAGAATCACTGAAACCAGAGTCTTCAATTATAAATATTATAAAAAGATAACCTTTGGTGTGTTTTTGAGGTCTCCTAAAATATCTCTATCAGAACTCCTATACTCCTATACTTTCCAACATCTGTTTCAATTATAAATCACATAAATAAACAACCGGGGCAAAAACTGAGGGAGTGTGCTTTCTGAACAACACACAATCTGAAATATTTCCTGCACTGCACGAAAGGGAACACAGCACAGCCATAATTCAATGATTTTATCAGAAACTGTGTGTACACTTGGGGGTCTGCCTATGTGTGTGTTTGAAACTGAATTCTTAAATTGAAAATGAATTTTTTCATACCTGTAGGTGAGGTAAGACGATGCTTTCATTTATTAAGATAAAACTAATATAGCATGCTGCTTAAAGTCCCACTGTGGTAAAAATGTTTATCTTTTGCAGCGATTTTTGTGTGAGCATATGAGTGAACACCCCTGACCACTCGGTGAGTTTAACGTCTTTGTAAACGAAAGTTTAATGCATTTTAGGAAGGATTGTTCCAGTGCACCTATACAGGCATTGTAGGGGTGGGGGGTGATACAACAAACACCCAAAAATTCTCGGGCCAGCATCAGCATGTCCACATTTCAGTCAAAACCGTTCTATTTCATCATAAACAATCTGAAAACAGGGCTTTAAGTGTAAAATACAGAACTTGTCCTTTAAGCAATTTTAAAGCATGTAGAAATTACTGTCACAGTAAAATCTTTAACATATGCTATTATGATGCTCAAATACAAGTAATAAAATTGGTACAGGGAGCCTTTAATATTAACAATAAAAACATTTCAAGGTTTATTCAAATAAGGTCCAAATAAAATCAGTCATAGTTCTTGCTAGGGGTGTAACAGTTCACACTGCACACAGTTCGATTCGTATCATGATTTTATGGTCACGGTTTCGGTACGGTTCAGCAGTGGAACTGTTCAGAAAGACATTCTACTGCCAAATTAAAAGAACACTCTTTAAGTTAGTAACACACTTATTTTTGGCACTTAAAAAAACATCTGGGGTCTCATTTATGAAGTGTGCGTGCGTATGTGCAAAACGAGGCTGGAAATGTGCGTACGCCAGTTCACATGCAAAGGTTGTGATCTATAAAAAACAAACTTGACCGGCGAATGTGCTTGCAGGGTGGGATCTGAGGTTGATTCATGTATGCAGGTGATCTGTGATTTATAAAGGGAACATTGCTTTGTATTATAAGTCTATAATATTTTTTGGCGATGTATGCCATTTTTGGCTTTTATGCGTACATAGACTTTTAGTAAAGACCCTATATGCACAGTGTTATAAATGAGACCCCTGAGCATTCCCATAAACAAAGGGCATTTCAGATGGGCAGATTAACACACTGCTTTATGTTTTAGCCATGTTTGTAACACAGAGTTTTCCATTTTACAGTCCAAAATGTAATCTGCTATCACTTTAAATTACTTTCAGTTGCCATGGATGTGGAAATGTCAGGTTCTGTGCGTTTGTCAGTTCGTTCTCAGTTTTGATGCGAGATTTATCATAGATATATAAATATAACTGCTGCTAAAGTACATAAGGTGAAGGGGTGCTGTCCAGCATTTCAAGAGTTTTAAACAGCATCCTCTACAGCTGAAGGGCTTTACTGTTTTGGCAAATGGCAAAAAAAGCATTTAGCATGTCTGCTAGTATTGTTATACAGTATATGGGCCTGTCTGAATTAGCATTGTGTATAGTAGTGGCTGTTTAAATTGTCTGTGCATTACCTGCACTCGTGCGTAACCTCCTAAATTACGCCTAATGTCATTTAGCAGCATGCGGGACTTGAGCCGGACAATGTCCGCCGTTTTGTTGTGAATATCGAATTTATAATGTCATATGCAAGCTCATCAAGTGATTGACATACAGCACAGTTGACTGGACAGCTCTACTCTACTGTAAAGGATGTGAGGCGTGCAGGCGATCTGTTTCTACAGTACAGTCACGCGCAGTTTTTGTTACTTTACCAAAACTTTCATAATAAATGGGTTGATGATCCGCGGTTTAAACACTTGAGGGAGGTGAACAGCACGGTTCCGTCTTTTACTGAGAACCGTTACATCCCTAGTTCTTGCATGTTATTACTAACTTACTGTATCTATTTTTGTGCATTTGCAAATTCCTTTTCAAATAAATGCCCTTACTTACTTGCCTGGGTTTCCCCATGCTGCCTTGCACGCAAATTTATTCACGCTGCAAGTCTACCATGAAGCCCAAATATTCACCTGAAATAGGGAACCAATCACGGGGAGGGGGCAGCACACCGATTGGCTATGAGCTATGTACAGACGCATTTGACATTCGTAGTGCCCAATAAACAGCTCTGGGCATTCGTAAACCACGTCTCAAATACGAGAAAATAAATGTGGTTCCCAGCCCACGTCTCATTTTCTATGAGACTGGTCTGCTGTTAGCCAGGCTACTTACTTAAACACAAACAGGCATAAAATCTGATGAGTGCATCATAAATCCAAACATACCTAAGATTTATAGATTTAAGATTTATCTACACTTAATACTTATTTATTCATAACACTGCAAAATAATAAAAACTCCTGTCTCTCACAATGAAAGCTTTTAAAATGACTGGCATTAAATGACTACAAACTTGACATTTAGTCTATGCAAAACACCAGATGAATTCTGCAAGGCCTCAGGCCAAATCACCATGTGAACTTGAGTATGACTAATTACCGTCTGAAGGATGCCACCGTTTAGATAAAGCCTGGACTTTCAGACGCTTTTACTTTCATCAAGGATATTCTTTCTCTGGAAATGAGTCATTGCATTATGTGTTGTTGTTCTGAGAGCTGAGGGACTTCTAGACATTTTTGTTTGAATGAGTGTCACACTGATTACTCCTCGCTGAGTGATTTGGTATTTAGTGGCGCTACACTTTGCGAGAGAACAGCAAGGAACCAACGGCCCATGCAGAGAACAGGCCTAACAATGATCATTTATACAGAATGACACAGTAAAGAAAAACAATATGGAAGGAAATGTAAGCTTACTATACACACAGCAGTTTTTCTGAAAGGCAGAATGCATACTGTGCGTTTTCTGTTCCTTACGATTGGTGCTTGACTGCACGATATGAGCCCTGTGAGATTTCGCATACAAACCAAGGCAGACGTTTCTTGTTTCTCTGTCCTTCTGTCTTACACAAAAGCACACATCATCTAACACTCTTCTCTTATTGCTTCTTTATTAGTAGGGCTTTGTATTGTTAGGAATTTCACAATTCGAGTCAATTTCGATTCTTGAGGCTTCGATTCAATTCAATATATTACTGAATATCGATTCAGTAATAAGTAAATACACAAGTAATAAGGTACTTACAGTGTTTCCCACGGGATTCTGAGAGACTTTGGCGGTGACGACATCACACGCCGATTAGCATATGTGACGTCATTGCGTCGTGTTTTACTCTTTGATCTATCACATATATTGCGTTTTAAAGCTCACGTAACACACGCTGTTTCTGCATTTCTGATGTTAATCTGGAGTACCTATAGAGTAGTATGACATCCTTTATAACTCTAAAGAGTCTTTAGTTTAATCAGATTTATAAAAGAAAGATTAGCTTTACCGAATCTTTCCGATAACGTACAAAAAAATGAAGAAGGAGGAGTTACTTTCGCAGGAGGAGCGAGTACGAGTCATGCAACACTATACAACACTTAGTTTTAAATTATGATTCACTACATGTTCGTTTCATTTATATAATATGCACGCGACTATTTCCAACATAAGACAGAAGTCTTACTTACCGCGTGCAACTCGTCATGACCCGGTTGGGAAAATCCACTGCATCAAACACACACGCAAATCTCCACTGCTACCCCGGATAATAAACTATATCCATTGTTTCCATAAGGCTGGATGTCTTTTCCTTACATCCAAAAACACACTTCTTCTTTCGTGCCATTGTTGACTTTTGAAATTAAACAAAGCTGAGTGGCGTGATAAGCTGTTAGCAGCTCTAGCGTCTCCCGCTGATTGACGGGTGGGCGGAGTTTTACGGGGGAAGTTTTCCGGTGGAAGCCCATATAAAGAAGTGATACGTATCGAAAACCCCTGAAACGTCAGTTAGAACTGTAATCGAAAAAAACTTGCCGAAACTTGTACGAACCCTGGCGAAGTGCATTCGGCACAAAAAATACTTTGTAACACGTCCAACTGCTGTTTTGACACTTTGCCTACGTTTAGCATGAGGAAACAACTCTATAACTGTGTTAATAAGTCAGAATGCTTGAAATACCATTAAACCCCCCCTTTAACACAACTGAATGCTATTTTACATATTATCTGGCCTGTTGTCTATAAAATAGTGACTAAACACAACCCAGTAACGACCCACGACCCAGTAACTCCTTGTTTAATCCAATAAACTATTTCTTTAAAGGAACAGTATGTTGGATTGTGGCCAAAACTGTTATTGCAATCACAAAACTTGTGGCTAAAACTGGTACTGCAATCACACAACTGGTGGCCAATACACAAAATGACAACATTAACATCAGTTGAGGGCTGCAACTCCACTTTTTAAATGACAATATCCTGGCCAGACCACTGTTGTATTTGAAATGAAAATGATTTCTTAATGTCTAGTGAGATATCAGGGCCATTTTATGATTAATTGATATACATTTCTTACATACTGTTCCTTTGATGGGTCTTTCACATTGGAAGCGGTGTGCACTGCGCTGCGCTATGAAACCCATTCATTTCAATGGCTTGCGCCGCGCGAGGGCGGTTTTTTGTTGCGCCGAGCAAAGCGCGAGCGCAGCGGAGCGCAGCGGAGCGCAGCTTGCGCTCACGCCGCGGTCAAAGTTCAACATAGTTTAACTTTTGCGCTGCGCTCTGTGACGATTACCCGCGCGGCCAATAGAAACGGGGCATCCAAACAAGCAAAATGGACGAAAGCTTATACTCCGGTTTCTCAGAGCTTTATAATACAAGTTTATGCTCCTACAGAGACATCGGAAGGAAAGCTGTCTCATGGAAACACGTAGCAATTCAAGTTGGCATGTCAGGTGTGTTTTAAGTCAAGCAGCTTGTTGTAGGTATGCTTAAAGTTACGTGAAATGGAGACGAGCAACATCAGTCTCTGTATTCCTCGTCGACTATTTAACGCAAATATAAACACTGTAGTAATTTATTGAAAACCCCGCCTACTTTGGTCTGGCCATCAGAGCACAAATCGCTTGGCTGCGCCGAGTGAAAGCCGCATAACTGCTGCTAAAAACGGGACATTGTCTGACAAAATCTCCATACATTTACATTGAGGCTATACTGATGTCACTCTTCTCATCAGTGTTGTTGCTTGCACACAGACTCACAACAAGAGAATGGGTAGGCCTATGTGTGGGAAACACTACTGCTAACCTTTCATAAGGTCATTAAGTCATGATGAACTCGATCATTCGTCTTCTTTGTCAGTAACATCTGTTGACGTTTCCGCGATAAGGAAAGTACACGGAGGGACGCGGAGTTAAAATACTTTTCACTGTATTTTGCGCGAGAGGCCCGCTGCACGCAACATGAGATAGGGGATAGGCGCTGCACATAACATGAAAGAGAGAGAGAGGGGTAGGAAGGGAGCCACACTGAGCGCTCGCTACAATGAATTAAGCCGTTTTAAATAGTAAAATAAAAATGTAAATGGGAATCATGCTGCTTTGGTAAAGCGTGTCTTGTACAACCCTAAACGCTCTCACTAGAGTGTTGCTTACAGTGCCGCCACTGGCCGGTGGGATGAACCGATTCATAGGATTTGAGAAACAAATAATTGCAATGCATTGATGAATCAATATTTTTATCCAGCACTATTCATTAGACAGGCGTCAAGGGCGGAGTCACATTGCAGGTCTGTGCTCCAAAATGTTTGACACTAAAAGAACTTCTTCAGTGCAGAGGCAATTAATAGGGTTGCATATTACACCAAATGATCAAAGACAGACAATTTTGCCCTATGAGGAAAAATCTTTCACAACTTCTCAAACTTGCTGGTCGTCAAATCACACGGTTTGCACCAAGCTTTATAACTGAGGTGCAACAGACAGGTGCATGGATAGACAGGTAATAAGATGGACATGACATTTTACAATTTTTATCTAAAATACACAAAGTATCAGCAACGGATCACCAGATTGACCATGAGCTCAATTTTTTATTTATTCCTAACACATAGCGTATAGTATATCTAAAGGCATAAATGTTTTATGATCTACCCTGAAATACTGCACAAACCCTGTTCAAAGCAATAGAGCTCAGAGGTTCCACAACACAACAACACAAAGGTCAAATAGCCTGAAGGGCCACTCAACCAATATGAGCGGCTCAAACCACTAAGAGCTCACTGGACAGAAGAATCTTCTCTATGGATCATGCAGCAGTAAAGGTAATGGGGTATAGAAAACACAAACACATTTTTTGTGCACATATCAAACATCCCACGTGACACATCAGAAAGGGAGATGTGGGCATTTCATCATCCGCTTTTTTATGGATTCGGCAGTTGCATTTATCCGAAGTGACCAGCAGTGCATTCAAGCCATACCTTTTATCAGCATGTGTGTCCCATGGGATTCGAACCCATGACCTTGATGTTGCTAGCGGCTTCCTCGACCAGGAAAGTCAGAGGACGGGCAGTTGGGGAAAATGAGATATCGGAAAATTGTGCGCATTTGTGTGTGTGGTGCGAGTTGACTGATTGAGACCTGGTGAGAAGACTGATTGAAAATAGATGCAATGTTCACTGCGGCGCGCAGCCGAAACTGCTGTGTCAATGTACTTCTCACCACACCTGCGCCTCATTCAAGCACTTTATTGTTCGCCACAGGCTCTTGGTAATGTTAATCATTAATCTAAAATTCAAAGCTTTGAAACACGCATCACAAAAACTTGCCCTTTTAATTTTCACTCCTCCCTTCTGGCTTGCCAACAACACAAAGAGTTTATTGCTAAACAACAGTTGATTTAACGCCAGCTGAATCTGTTGAGAGCATAACTAAGAGAAATGAAAGATATTGGCTACGAGTTCATGAGAGATAATAATAATACCTTACATTTATATAGCGTTTTTCTCAGTACTCAAAGTGCTTTACATATGAATGGGGGAATCTCCTCAACCACCACCAATGTGCAGCATCCACCTGGATGATGCGACGGCAGCCATATTGCACCAGAACACCCACCAGCTTATTAGTGGAGAGGAGATAGAGTGATATAGCCAATTAGGATGAGGGATGATTAGTAGGCCAATGGGCAAGTTTGGCCCCTACTCTTTTTTGAAGGAAATCCTGGGATTTTTAATGAGCACAGAGAGTCAGGACCTTAGTTTAACGTCTCATCCGAAGGACGGTGCTTTTTTTGACAGTTTAGTGTCCCGGTCACTATACTGGGGTGTTAGGACCCACACAGACCACAGGGTGAGCACCCCCTGCTGGTCTCACTAACACCTCTACCAGCAGCAACCTGGTTTTCCCAGGTGGTCTCCCATCCAAGTACTGACCAGGCTCAGCCCTGCTTAGCTTCAGTGGGCAAGCTGTCTTGGACTACAGGGTTATATGGCTGCTGGTTGAATGAGATGGATGAGAGTAGGAAAATCTTACAGAACGCTCGGCGGTTAAACTTGATATCATGTTAAATTTTCAATTGGCATCTTATCAGCACGCCTGTTTTTCAGTATCATTCCCTAAGCTCTTAGATGAACAGAGGTGATGCTTATTGACGTCCTAAAAACAACCCTTAAAAACAAGGGGTTTCTTGAGAGGATGTTTATATACGTTTATTAAGCACAAGAGGTTTAAAGAGAGTGCAATAATATACGAATCATGCGGAGAAAGTGTCTAAGAGAGCGGCTGAAATTGATATGTTCAGGGATGGAGAGAGCTGCAAAAGATATAACACTGATATCAATAGCGCTTATGAGACAAATCAACTGTCAAAACACGCCGTACTTCCAAGAAAGTTGCTCTTGATAGAAATATAAATCATAAGCACTTCATAGACAGAACAACAATAAAACAACACACAGCATACAACATTAAAAAAGTGCAATAAGGAACTCCCATCGCAACTTGTGCTTAATGTAGTGAAGAGACTGAATTCAGACCAGCCATTAGCCTCTCTGAGGTCCTTTAGCTGATAATAATCTGCCAAACTTGCATATGCAAAATCCTCAAGTCTCATTAGCCACAAGTCTCACTGGGACTGTTTATTTTCCCTCGGACAATCTACGTGAAAATATCCATTGCTGATGATCGCTTCAGGAACTCCGACACCAAGCAGAACCACTTCAGCTCTCAGCAGATGCTGGCTTTATAAAAGTGAAATTCAGGCTTAAACTGTCGGTGCTGTTTTGCGAGTGATGATTAAATTATAAGCCCAGTATATGTGTGTCTGTCACAGCGGCCTGACACTTAAAACAATTATAGGCTGCATACATCTGTAATGACTAAAATCCCCTTTCCCTGCATGGCATGTTTGCCCGGTCTGTTTTCAAGCAGGGTTTTTTCTTGCAGACTTTTTATATGCAATGTTTCTGGGTAGTCCATTTTCCCCTTGAGAATTAACTATATCAAAGAGCAGCGCTAATGAAACAGATAGGAGCATGTTGTGTTTACCTTCTTTATTATTTCACACAGTACTCAATGAAGATACTGCCCTTTAGTTTGCTGCATATCAGATTTGTGGTACAATAAGATAACAGTGTGCTGGAGTGTGTATACTGTATTAATAACTTCACAATATAACATGAAATTTATCACTGCTTCAAATAGTAGTACACTGTCAGAAAAAATAACCCCAAGCTGTCACTGGGGCAGCAGTACCCTTTAAAAAGGCCCTGATATGTATACATTTGGTACCAATATGTACCTTTGCGCTACTAATATAAGCTTTTTAGTGCAAACAGGCCCGGATTGGCCATTGGGAGGACCAGGAGAATTCCCGGTGGGCCGGTCTCTTTTTTACCATGAGGGCCAGTTGTTGTCATGCCACCAGGTTGAAGTTTGCAGTACCTAGGCTGCCAGCACTCACAATATTATACAGCTTCACTTGCGTAATTTGCAGGTGGGAGATGTCCCCGCTGCTTTATGCCCAAGTTGATTGTGTACCGAGTTCCGACCACTTATTAGAAGAATTCTTGCAATATACTGTAATATGGTCCATTACCATCTAAAATGCATGGAAAACCCAGGACGTGCCACTTTCTTCTTCTTTTCAAAGCGCTCGCCTATCTTATGTTATTTGGCAATATACATGATCTAAGTACTAAAACATTAAGATAAGTATTTTTATTTTTCCATCTGTTTCCCCTGCATACCTGTACTTGGTAAATCTTGCTTGTGTATTGTATATCAGGGGTTTCCAAACTTTTTTAACTCAACATGTAATAAGCCACCATTTTTGTTTTTTTATATAGAAATATAGGGGGAAATGCAAACACATTTTTTCCCTTTCAGTAGTTTTTGAATAAGTTTAATTGAATAATATTAGGGCTGCACGATTATTGCAAAAACGATATTGTTTAGGCTACTGTATTTGCACTGAATTAGAAATTATATATTTGAAAAATACAACAAATTGCAAGGCTGCATAGAACAGTGCACTATTGCAGACTTATATACTACTGAGAATTTAATGATATTATTTTAATAAAGTCAGTCGTGATCTAAAGTGGGCCGGTCTAAGGCATTAAACTGAAAATGAGTCCCACTCCGGTCCTGAGTGCAAATGTGTATTTATTCCCACAGTGACTAGGGACCATTTCTCTGGCAGTGTATAATACTAAATACTAATTATTACTAATATTAACTATAATTATTGAGATTCGCTGTTCTGTTCCTGTAACTCTATTGATAGAGCATTGTGTTAGCAATGCAAAGGTCATAGGTTTGATCCCCAGTGAAGACACACTCACACTAGCCTGACTACGTCAGACTTCGTACTTCCGCTAAATTTCATTACGCTTCTGTACTCAGTCTGAGATACCTCCCATTCAAACCGTTTTCCACCGGTCTCAAAACGACCGTCCAATCAACGAACAGAGGGCGGGCTGAGAGCCGTGACGTAGACGCTAAACGCCGAATCACGGTTGTAGTCTGTTGTGGACATGGAGACACAGATAGCTCTGTTGTGGAGAACCGGCACTTGCCAACTTAAACCCGAACAAGAAAAGTGTTTGTTAAACATTTGAATGGAGATTATGTTGTTGCCCTGCTCCCGACAAGTTTTTGGAAAAGTTTAATTTATCAACTTTACCGATCGTCAGCGAGAAACTGTGTGCAGCACAGCTTGACGTGCACAACGATCGAGAAATCATGGAAGGGAATTATATTGTTCACTGTTAATGGTGGAGGACGCGTGGGCAAGCATTCTTTGGTGACATTCCTGATTAACCAGAAAATAAGGTAGGGAGATTTAATTTACATATGGTTATGGTTGTCTGGTGGAAGAGTTTGAGAGGAGAGAGGGGCTTTCCTCCCGTTAGACGTGAGTGGAAAGCCACCGTAAGGATAGTGTTCAACTAGCTATGGCCCGATTTACTTTACATAATCTGCAAAAGTCGTTCATAGCCATGTTAACTCTGGTATTTCGCTCGATGGGGTTTGTTTTCACATCATACGTGTATTTTACAGCAGAGATTCGATGCGGCTGATCCGGCGCATAAAGCACATCATATCCAAATGTTATGTGTGATTGGCTTACGTTTAGACCAATGATTTTAAACTTCAGACAAGCCCCTCCCACGAGAAGGAAAACGATTGTCAATTATGCCCAGCCAGACTCTGTCTATGAAGCGAAGCAAAATAGCAGAGGATGGTATTACCAGGCTACACTCACACACACACACCAATAAAAATGTATACAGCACCCTGAATGCAATGTAAGTCACTTTAGATTAAAGTGTATAAACTGCATATGAAGAGTTTGGTTCCAAAACGCAATAAACGCCATATTTTTTCAAAATCAGTATTGTATCAGGTCAGTATTAATAAGTAAATGATTAAATTTAAAGCAAAATCCAATATTCGCCGTGTTATTCTGCCATCTTTTCTACTTTTTTCTAAAACGCGATAAACGCCACTCCTCATTCTCTGCAGAGTGCAAAAAAATTCACTCAACAAATCACATTGCACCATTCCACGCATTGTAAACAATAATGGTGGCGCGTTAAATACACACGGAATCCTAGTTTTCCTCATCTACTTTGTACTTCGGGATCAACAAACAAACAAAAACAAAATAATACTTTTGATGGCATTGATAAACCTGTGGTGGTTTTCTGTGACGGGTAAGAAACTGTCTCCCGACAGCATCAAGCTTCTGTCATGCTAACACACTGAACCCAGGGGATCTTATGAAAAACTTTCCATTATTAGCCAACGAAAATCGAGCAGGACCAAAACATTTGACAGCTGATCGCTGTTAAAAAAGTACAGCGATGAATGATAACAGCAGCAATGACTTCTTAATATGACAAAGTAAGTGTTTTGATTGAAGCCATTAGTGTTTTTTTTTTAATCAGTGTATACCACTAGTCAACTAAATAAATATATAACATGGCAAATATGAATGCACATTTATATATTGATTCAATAGATTTATAGCATTTTGAAAAAAAACGTCATGGATTTATTTTATTTTGTGGAAAAATAATCAGTTTTTATAATAAATCTTTGAAAATTAAATTATGAATTAGAATGTTTAATATTATTATATCCTAAAGGTGCTATGTGAAAGTTTGTAACAGAAAATAATTTATTTGTTTTCATCTTGTCAATTTCTTGGGAAAGAAAACAAGTTTTTACCAATTGTTTTTCTTGGTATATTTCGGTATATAGACCGTTTCAGCAGTAACAACATAAACAAGGGGCTGTCGCAGTCCGCACGTAACTTCCGGTAAACTCCGCTAAGAATAAATAACTAGTCAGGCCATTAAAAAAACGCAACCGGAAGTAAGGTTCGGATTCAGACATTTATCACGTGTGTCCGATGAAAACGTCTATATATATATATATATATATATATATATATATATATATAAAATATATAAATATATATATTATTTATTGCGATTTGGAACCAAACTCTTCATATTTACAAGGCTTAAAAAGTGGCTGTTGATGTTTTGTATGGCATACTTTTGGCCAGTAAACATACAGTTTGCATTGTGTTGGTTAGACCCTACTCTGGAGTAGGAGCTAATTGAGTCTCAGAAAAGTGCGGTTTGGTACTAAAATCGGCCCCAGTTCCTCAGGTGCGAACATGCTGAAAATCAGGTAGTCCCACAGTTTGGGTACTGTGATTCAAGATTCAAGAAGGAACCACTTCTTTATTACCATTTCATAATCTAAAGAACAATTTTTTAATGTTAAAGGCTCTTTATAGAACCATACAGCCAAAAATGGTTCTTCTAAGGCAGAGGTCCCCAACCACCGGGTCGCGACCCAGTACTGGGTCGTGGACAAGTTGCCACCGGGTCGCAAGAACGTCCCGAAAATGTTTTGTATAATAGCCACGTAATAGCTTAATCGGGTATTTTGTACTTTAAGAGCCGACTACAAATAACATCAATCATTTCCACTTTTGTACAGAGCCGCGCTCTCTCTCTTTTTCTCCGCCTCTCTCTCTCTACCAGCGCATCAGCGATCACATTGCTGTCATTAGAGTTTGAGCATAGGCTACAGTACTTCTAAAACACAATCGATCAAAGAATTGCGGAGGTATGACTTTATGAATCATTTGCAAATGTACGTCGCAATGATGTACATATGCGGAGACGTTCAACTGTGTGACAGCGCAAATGACTGAAAAGTAATTATTTTATTCTTCTTTAAAACAACTTCAGAATTATCCATCGATCGTAGCACCATGATCAAAATAAACTATTAGGCTAATAATATTTTAACAGCTACACTTTAAACGTAGGTTTGAAAGGAACCTAAACTTGTCAATCATCATTAATCATGGTGAACGTAAGTCTCCGTGCCTCTGCGCCCAGCCGAAATTCTTCTGGCGTCTCTCCTCCTTCACTGCATTTTTCATCTTCTGTTACTTGGAATTGGCTCTCGAGCCCGACCAAGATTCGAGCTGCCTTCGAGAACAGCAAGCCAAGTTCGTTTAGGATCCATTAATTATTAAGACTAAATGGGCAGGAAAACTAGTAAAAACAATGAAAGTAAAAAACAATCCGCCAAAATATGGTTTTACAAGTCTATAGAAAATATACTATAGCCTAAGTAAAGCAATTATTAATTTTCCTAATGCATGGTTGTTATCTTTAATTCCGTTTAAAACGTACATTTCGAAAAGGAGGATTTTCAGCACTTTGTTTGAACAGCAACTCAGCGACCCCAAACCTCCACCCCCCCCCAATCTCACTCCCGGTCCGCGAAATTTTTTTAAAGCTGAAACCGGTCCGTGGTGAGAAAAAGGTTGGGGACCCCTGTTCTAAGGCATTGTAAGGGGCTAGTCACACCAAAAGCGTTTATGGCAGTTGCAGGCGCCTTTTTTGAAATGATATTCTATGGGCAGGGCGCGTTTGCGCGCTGTTTATGCGCGCCGAGGGCCTTGCGTTTTTTTGCCGCTTGCCGCGCACGCGTTTGGAGCGCTGAGAGCGGAGAAGCGCCCGACGTCATTCGTGTCTTTCCATTGTCCAATCGAATGAGGGGAGAGGCGGGCCTTACGTTGTGTTGAGGTAAGTTTACAGTTGCTTTGAAGAACCGGACACCACTCACTCACTCTCTCCTGTGTGTTTGTGCACATCTCACCCTCAAACAAGGTCAGAGCAAGCGTCCTCTTTTTAAAGTTTCTGCTAATATGACAGTTAACAGGAAAAGAGCGCTCACGCTTCAATATTTGATTGACAAGACAGCTGACTCGGTGGTTGCTTAGCAATATGAAAAGCCGCGTCGCACTGCTCTTTTTTAAAAAAAGGCAGTGCGTCGCGCCTTGCGTTTGCAAGCGTTTAAAGCTCTTTTGGTGTGACTGGCCCCTAAGGCACCTTTATTTTTAAGTGTAGCATCACGACAACATTTGCACAAGCAAGCACAAATTACATTCCCTGACACTTCTTTATTATGAACATCATAATATATATAGGTAGTCTTCCTTGTTTTCATGGAACAGTGATTCAGTGTGTGTGTGTGCGTGTGTGCCCGTGCATGTGTGTGTGTGTCACACTGCCTGAGGTGAGGCAGTAAGATCGAGAGCTCAGCAGTGGCTCCCTAGATTACTCCATTTCCTATGCTCTGATTACCAGAGGCTGAGGTGAGCTGATCTATAGAACCCAGTATCCTGAAATCCTTTTCTGAGAGTGAGAGAGAGAGAAAGAGAGAAAGCGAGAGATGCTAATGAACTTCATTCCTATGCCACATGGCCATTAATCTATGATTAGAGCACTCCATGAGCCTGCTGGTGCAAGACAGCAAGCTATAAATATTGACTACTTATCATGTGAACAGATATATTGTTAGTGTTCTGCTACATAAGTGATGGGGATTTGAGAAATACACAACATAATCAGTATTTCAGACACACGAAAAATAAATGCATATTTTGGCGTGACAGTGGACACAGATCTGTTGTTTCAAAGAGAATGTGTGAAAAAATACTCTCTCAAAAGCTTTCAAAAAGTGACGTCTTTACTAAACCAAAGAGCTCAAGTGCTGCTCTAATTTTAGTCTCTTAAGAGTAGTCCAGATAGACAACATAAAAGAGATCTTATCTTTTTTTCCAAGTACATCTCGAACAGCCTGTGCAGGGTTATTGTCATATTTCTATATGATTTTTTTCTCTCAGTATCTTCATACACAGATTCAATAAAGCATGCATGATAAAACCAAAGGGAGGCTGATGAAAAGTATAGAAATGGGAATTGGATCAGGAAAATAGGCAGTGAGAGAGAATTGCAGAGAGAGCGAGAGAGTGAATGAGTGTTAGGAGGCAGTTCAGAACTAAGGCCACAGGTGTTCATAGCCTATTGAATCGATTTAAACAGCACCACCGTATAGGGACAGAGTATTATTGCGCACACAGTGTGTAACAATTGCACAAGAAAAACTGCAAACTCATAAACACACAGATGGGGAAATTTGTGAACACTTCATAATAGATTGGTGCTGCTAATCTACACCACAAAAAGCTGGTCGCCTGCTAATGTCGCCTCACTTTCAGCTAGTGCTCCCATGGGCAAAATCTCAAGATATGTAGCTCGCACAGCACCTTCAAACACACACAAACATCACAGAGGTTTATGATTAATGTCATGGGACAAACATTAGCCGTTGCGGCCAACCCAGAGCCACAGAAGAGTTACCGCTCATCAAAGCCTCCAGATCTTCAGGGCCATGTGGCCTATTAGATGCGGACAGGAAATGGCACCGAAGTCACAGACGCAGTTTCATTTGTCAGCATTATTAACCGCGGAGCTGGCTGGCAACTATCTCGCTCGAGAGCCGAAGCGAGGATGCCATCTTGGAAAGGTCACAGGCTGCCTGCAATCCTTCCCATTTGTCTGTTTGATTAAGTCTGGCAATTAGAAGACTTGGCCGCCACACTCACGGTCTCCTATATCAGAGAGAGCCAAATTGGATACAAACTAATCAAAGAACACTCCTATGCAGAAAAGATGAAATAGTGGAAAAGAAAAACAGAAAAGAAAACAACGCCAAGAATGGTGGCAGGCTGATGAAATAATCAGTGATGGAATAACACACAAGAAACGGGGATGGACAGCAGAGAGAAAGAGAGAGAAAGTACTTTTTCAGCTTGTCTTCTGATAATAAAGCAATGAGGTTATTATTTTATGTCTTGCTTTGCCTCACACACATACACACTTGGGTCTGAGACATTGCTTACACAAGCATAATATGCATATAAACAGATCCTTATGTAACCATGAATGCACATATTTAAACTCGCACACAGTGTGGGGCATAAATGCAGTGACACAGGGATAATTTAAGAGGCACTTTAGGAGGTACCATGTGTACAGCATAACCTCTAAATTATACTAAAACTGAGTGTGTCTCTTCCTGAGGAGCGAGGGACAGGGAGATTATCAAAAAAGCTGAGATGATGGCAATGCAGCACTTATCTATTCATCATTCTTACTTCAATATTCATTGTGCTGGGTTGTGAAAAGTTTCCGTTTGTGTGCACGACTGCATAGTTTGACTAATAATGACTAATTATTAAAATAATTAAAAATAAAAAGCTTAATACCCCAATGTTGTTCCAAGCCCATATGCTGTTAGTTTGCTGTAAAAAAAGAATTTGAAGCATTATTATTATGCAGCCTTACATACAGTAAATAGTTTACAGTGATCACAGCTGTAAATACACGCCATAAAATTAGTCCATTTAGCTCATGCACAACATATCAACTCCTGAACAGACCAAAAAACAAATAAAATAAATCTGTACTTTATGACAATTTACATTATTTTGGCAGAGATCCATAATACAATTATAAAGTAGCACATCAATTTCACAGACACCTAAAAAATGTTTTGTGCTCCACAGATAACAACTGCATAGAGGAGTGGAAGAGATTCATTTTTGCCTCCACTCTACCTTCAAGCACAATTGGCATGATTTTCCAGCATATTTCATTTGTTGTTTGTCTGTTTGTATGTTTTTGTGTACAGGTATGAGTTATGGACGATAACCTGGCAGAATGTTATTTTATGTCTTTTTCTCAGAGGCACAGATCACAGTGCCGACGTGCTTCCCAATGTCAGACACAGTTTTCGCCATAGCAACTTAGCACCGTGAGTGGTGTGGTTGTTAGGGAAACTAGACAGTTGATGCAAATAAAGTAAAACGCATGTGATGCATATGAATGCTCATGTGTGTTTTCTTGTGTTTGGGTGTGAGGTGTTTAGTCAAATCAGACTGTAGATGTGTTTAAGTCAAGTCAAATGTGCTGATTACCTCAACATAAGCAAGCCTGGAAAATCTCAATTGAGAATGACTAAAAAATGCATCACTAATGATTTGAGAACTATAAACTAGGGCTGTCACGATTATGAAATTTGGCTGATAATTAATTGCCTAATAAATTGTGACGATTATGCCGATTAATTGTCTGTTTTATTGATTTGACATTGAGGTCTCATACATTTCGTTTGTTCATGAAATCATTTTCACACATTGTTGTGATTATTTAAATTAAATCTTTTGCAAGGTTTACCTAGCAGTGAATATTAATACCCAAAACACATATTTAAAATTAATTATTTAATGATAATAGTTTATACTGCCTATCAAAGTTTTGCAGCATTTTTTTAAACTGTTTTCCCACTGTATTAAATGGCTTTGCAATGTATCATATTACACTGTCAGTTAAGGTACGCCATCTGATATCGTCTCGTTTATACAGGCGCTACAGCTCCCCCTTGTGTTTTTTAGAGAGATGTGCAATCATTGAGGTGATTTTAATCATTGCGATGAGACAATGATTTTATCATTAAAGGAATAGTCTACTCATTTTCAATATTAAAATATGTTATTAACTCAACTAAGAACCGCTGAATCATCCCTCCACCATCTGTGTGTGTGTGCACGTAAGCGCCGGAGCGCGCCGCGACGCCACGACAGCATCCAGCCCAGCCCCACTCATTCAATGCCGCCACCCAGAGACAAAGCCAGAAGTGACCAAACACATCAACGTTTTTCCTATTTAAGACGAGTAGTTATACGAGCAAGTTTGGTGGTACAAAATAAAACGTAGCGCTTTTCTAAGCGGATTTAAAAGAGGAACTATATTTTATGGCGTAATAGCACTTTTGGGAGTACTTCGACTCGCCTGAAAAGTCCGCTCCCCTTCTCACTCTCATAATGGGAGAGGGAGGGTGTTACTGCGCCGAGTCGAAGTACTCCCATAAGTGCTATTATGCCATAAAATATAGTTCCTCTTTTAAATCCGCTTAGAAAACTACTCGTCTTAAATAGGAAAAACGTTGATGTGTTTGGTCACTTCTAACTTTATCTCTAAATGGTACCATTGAATGAATGGGGCTAAGCTAAATGCTATCGTAGCGTCGCAGCGCGCTCCAGCACTTATGTGCACACACACAGATGATAGAGGGATGATTCAACAGTTCTTAGTTAAGGTAATAACATATTTTAATATTGGAAATGAGTAGACTATTCCTTTAAGACAGCCCTAACTACTGTATAACCACTGTAATTATCTAAAACAAAACCCAACTGTATTGAATAACATTTTAAATAATTTCGTTATTACTGCACCAGCAACTAGACAGCCAAAAACAGCACCGGAAAACTTCTGGGGCCAGTTGCATAAACTTCTAAGACTATCTCAAGTTAGTAAGTTAAGTCATGTAATTTTATCTTCAAGACTCTGATCATAACTGTTTGAAGTATGTTACATGAAAAATTAGATTGTTCCAAAATCCAAATAGTAAATAAATCCCAATAGTAAGACTGATTAGCTCTAACCAATTGCTAGGTGGTCAGACTAGTTTTTAAGACAAACTCTTGGTGTAGCAAAGTGGCTCAATGCTATCTTACTATGTAGGCATGTATCACATTAATAATTAGTACTCAAAAAGCTTTCAGAATATAGTACTGACTAACTAACAAATTTCAAAACTGTAATTGTTGATTCCCTTTAACAATCAGACAACACATAACACCAAGGACATCTTGCATTTCATCACATTACATCTATTCACACCTGCGTTCACATGCATGATTAACTGGAATCCCCAATGATTCAAATGTTATGACACCAATGCTCAGTGATGCTTCACATCCTCATATCCACAACTTGTACACTGTCAGAAAGAAAGGTAAAAAACTGTATATTTTCTGTCACTGGGGTGGTACCCTAAAGTTCCGTTTTGTACCTTTACAGGTATACTAAATCTATTGGGGTGGTTTCCCAGACAAGGCTTATCCTAGTCCCAGACTAAAATGCATGTTTGAGCTGCCTTAATTTAAAAACACCTTACTGACACATCTTAACATACATCAGTGCTCTTGTTTTGTCTCAAGATGCACACCTGTAATGTTTTTTTGTATGTAAAAAGTATGTTTGTTAAAACAACTTAAATATCCTAATATAACTAAGGCCTAGTCCTGAATTCATCTAAACCCTGTCCAGGAAACTGCCCCAATACGAGATAATGAGGTTGGACCTATTTGGGTACATTACTGTACCCTAAGGATCTATTGTGTATCTTTAAAGGTGTTTTGTACTTCTAAAATTTAACTTTTACAAAACTGTTCCTTTGGGTACACAATAGCTCCTTAGGGTATAATATTCACTCTAAAAATGGCTGTGTTATTTTTGACCCATAATGGGTAAATATTGGACAGAACACATGCTGGGTTATGACCCAATGATTGGTTAAAAATGACCCAATGTTGGGTTGATTTTATGCAGCCGTGGGGTAAAATAACCAAGCAGTTAAATCAATTTTAACCCAGCAGTGTGTTCTGTCCAATATTTATTGGACAACATTTCAATGTATACCCATAAAGGTACAAAAATGAAAGTTTGAGGGTACCACCTCAGCGGCAGAAAATGAAGAGTTTTGTGCCTTTTTTGTAAAAAAAATGTCTGACAGTGTACTGGTTAAAGTATATCTGGAATTTAATACCTACTGTATTTTTCATTGTCTCTTATTGACATTTTGCCCTGTGTGACTGAAAGGAAGAAAGGTAATATTTGCCAGATGTCAGCCTAACAAATGGTTTTATAATGACTTGTAACATAAATTCATGTCACATGAGGAGCTCTAAATACATAGAAATCTTCAGCCTGATCTCACGAGAACTCATACGTATTTTATGAGTTGGCTAATTTGTATGAAACACATGATTATTAGAAGAAGAAAAACAATGAAACTCCACTCCTAACCCCAACTTCACTGTCTGAATGTGGTCATACAAATTAATACGAATTAGCCACCTGGTAAAAAATACCCCCGAATTGCCATGAGATTGGAGTTTCTGCATGAGAGCGCCCTCTGGCTTTTGGATGTGGTGGCATTTCACCATAACTCGTTAAAATGTATTAATTTAGAAAACAAGCATTTGTCAGTCTCTGTCCATGCTTTCGCTTTGCCCTCCATAGTCGACATCAAAACATTATAACCCACAAGCACGGGCAGCTCAATTAAACTTCATTCTCAGGTGTTTCTGCCCCTCCTTCCTGCCATCAGGATGGTCATTATACCTTCAACTCTTACTCTAAAATATCGGTAAATAATGGTTGCAGTTGATTTCTGAGTGTTCTTGAATTTTTCTCCAAAAAAGTAGGGCTACTTTAAAAAAATACAACATTTCTACAAAAATGGTAATTTCAAACAAATAGTTAGGTTTAAATGTGGGACAACAGCATCTGAAATCCGCTCTTAACCAACACAAATATCTGTTTTTAGAGTATGTAATATAGTGGCGCTATTTAGTCAGGAGCTATAAAAATAATTTAGTCAAAAAATCATAAAAATAATTATTTAAAGACATGTTCGAGTATAATTAGTATGTTGGTTCAAAACACTACATGTTTAAGGGTTTAAAAATGTACACACAGATCCTTAAGAGCCACTTTATGTGTTTGTAAAAAACAATAGAAGTCAATGGAAAATCTCTAACGTAATAGAAAACCAACCGTGTGTGTGTGTGTGTGTGTGTGTGCGCGCGTGCGTGTGTGCATGCGTGCGCGTGTGTGTACAAATGTACTTTATGACCCTGTGAAGAATTTGCAGGCTCTTCTGTGTCCCTGGCGAAATATCTACCCATATGCTGTGGTAACTCTTTGGCTCATGCTGACCAGATTAACAGATTTTCAGTATTGAAGGCTGGTTAAGACCCAGAAAAACATTAAGCCCGTCATTCAAATTAAGCCCTGTTGCTGTGGGTGTTTTAGGGCTATTACAAGAGTGGGGGAAACATATGCTTACTGGTCTGATCTAAGGCAAAACTGATACTCTTTGACTAAACCCTTTGATACTTACTCAAATAAAACATAAAAGTGTTCACATAGCACAAAAACATGCATGTAACCTTGATGAATCATAGACAGAGAAAATGAATGATATGAGAGAGAGAAAGAGAGAGAGAGAGAGAGTGAGAGAGAGAGAGAGAGAGAGAGAGAGAGAGAGAGAGAGAGAGAGAGAGAGAGAGAGAGAGAGAGAGAGAGAGAGAGAGAATTGGCTAGTGTCAATTTCTTTTCAATCTGAAAACTTGCACAGAATTACAAAGAGCTCAGCTCTGTAGTGTGTAATTGAGAGGGAGAGGCATATGAAAGAGAGCCAGTGGCATCTGCAAGGTAAGATTATATTGCACTGAGATTAGTTAGAGGTCTGTCATTGGTGTACACACAAGAAACCCTCTCTGTACACAAACACGCACACTCACAAACTCTCTATCAGCATCCTCTGTGCAGGGGTTAATTGATCCCACAGCACTGATACCACAAAGACTGGCAGCATTAGACGTGCTCTGACAAGAAAGCAGAAGGGATGGAAAAGATAAAGACAGAAAATGAGAAGAGTGAGAACGAGGAGGGCGAAATAAAATTAAGAAAGGGGAAATAAAACTGAAAGATAAAGGTTAAAAAGGTTACAAGTATGAATTGGCCTGTTCGTACAAATTAACTAGACTCCCTCAGTATGTAACTAGGCACATAACATAGATCAAGTCAACATGCAGAGAAAGAGAGATAAATCGAGTGATTGTAGAGGAAAAGATGTGAAAACTTGAATAATTTACATTTACAAGATGCATTATTCAACATGTATCTATTGAATATGTTCACAGCTCCATAACAATTTGAGTCATGTGTGTCTTGACAAGATGATATGCTACACTCTATTACAATGCCGTTTTCATGACCTTGTGATACACTTTTAATTAGTTTTTTTTTTATTGACATGTTATCTGTCAACTATCCACTTATAGGAAGTAGACTACCTTTTGACAGCAGTGCAATCTACAATCTACATTCACCTCAAGACATTGTCACCATCTTGATTGTCTGGGGAGAGAACGTTGAACTTGAAAGAATCCCTACCCAATGCTTTACATTTTGTTTTGGCCTTTTCATACATTAATCATTAAAAATATGAGAGAAATCAAAGTATACATTTGAGGTTGTAAAAAAGTTCCATGGAGATATCATTAATAGCTTTTCCATCATGCCACCTTCAAAGAAAAGATTTTTGCAGTGCACACCTAGAGAATTGTTCACATTAGTCATTCTCACTTTGTGACTGCTACTTCTTAAAATTGATTAATTAATGATCGACTAATGAAAAGTAATACAAGATATATATTAAAACGTGTCTGAGCTTCAAGCACATAACATCCCAAGCAGAAAGACATAATCATCTCCATGAGATGTTCTTTCTCATTTTAAATAAATAAGTGCACTGGCTGCTTACTAGAAAACTCATTACCTCCACATAACTATGGCCACATGTGAGGTCAGCAGACGTTCTTCTCATTCTTGATTAATGCCAGATGTTTGGCCTCATTATTGTTTGTGCTAAGCTTCACAGAGGGCAGCACACGGCACAACATTCACAGACCTGCAAACATCCCCACATGCAGAAACAAGCCCCCTTGAACATATGCTAGGAACACGGTGGCGAGGAAAAAAGCAGTAGCTGCACAGCCGCAGGTTCAGCATGCAGAAAGCCCTGTTTAACAAACCAACCCTAATTAAATCACAGACTGCTAGATCACGCCCGGTCAACTGCTCAAATATGCTCTAAACGCCTCATCCTCCCCGCTTCTGACTGCACTGCCAGTCTTAAATCCCCAAAATGAGAAAGTGAATGAGATGGGATTACATGGCTAATGCAAGCAGATGAAAAAAGTAGAGCACAATCTCTAACTCAAAAAAGGATTAAATCACCCTAGATTCATGCCTACATTCTTCAGGTATAGGACAACATCATAACTGAATATTGAAGCGTGATACTGTACGTTACAAAATTCTCTCCCACTCTTCTGGCACATATAAACCACCCCCAAACTGAGCACTGATTGAATGACTTTAATAAAGATGAATGACTCCAAAGCCAGAAGTACAGAAAAAAAAGAAAACATGATTTGTACAAAGCAACATGAGGTGCATTCATTGCGTTCTATGCGCAATTACATGCAAATTACCCACATTTTACTGTACGCAAAATTAAAATCAAGCACTGCTATAGACAAAGAAAAATGTTAACTTTGATTCGTGTTCTTGATCACATTTTCTTAAATCGCAGTGGTATGCTGATTTGAATGCTTTTAGTATGGAAGTGCGCCAGTGGTTTAATCTGCGCCCTGACCTGTGTGAAACGTGTCACAGTGACACGAGTGATAATTAAACTTTGATTCCTGTGAATTTAACAGATGTAACTGGGGGAAACTTGAGAGGAGATGGATGTGGTAGACGAAGAAGATCCGCAGGAGTGTCGAGCGGATTTAAACCGCCAGCACAAGTTGGAGACACTCTTACGTACAGCGCAATTAGAGGGACTGGATCACATCCAATGTCGCATTTCACAGACATTTGGATAAGTTGCGTCTCACTCACCTCGCTTATCTTGCACTTTTACAGTTATCTCCACTAACGGCTGCGTCTCTCGGTCCAGCCGCCTCGATATAACCAAATCTCCGCCGTCCCGACTCACGGTAACCGGAGAGTTATCCGGGTCAGGCTGTATCAGCTCAAAGCTGGCAGACTGAAATCTCACCGGGTGCAGGTTCATATAACCGAACCGATGCTTGCGTCTTCGGAAACTGTGACAATGATGGGCTTGTCTGGTTCTATCACGGAACGAGACTTTCTCGAGAGTCCGTTATCGAGCTGAGAAACGGCTGGCCATTGGCGCGGACTTATCTCTATATCCATATTGTGACTGGTTCGAACGGGCCACCCGTGGTCTCGCGCATACACGCTAAACTTTATAGGGTGCGCGAGACCGAGTATGGAGTCCACGAGGAGAATATCGCCGGTCTTGGGAACAACATAAAAGCTGCCGTTTTTCGGCAGCGCGTAATATATAAGCTCGGCGTTTTTGCCGCTGTCCATGTCCTCTGCTTTCACCGTGTACACGACGGTCCTCAGGGCCGTGGCGTCGTCTAAAGTTATTTTTACATCTGAGTGGCGAAAAGCGGGCTCGTGGTCGTTAGTGTCGAGCACGTCCACTTTGATAGACGCAACTTCGGCCACAACGCGCTCGGTTAAGGCGCAGCTTTGACAGCACAGCGCCAGACTGAGGAAATAATCTGAGCGCTCCTCTCTATCGAGCAGTTTAGAGGTTTTTAGTAATATATGTCCTCGTTTATGGTGGGCGAAGACGTGAAAATCTTCACTCCTGTCGCCCTGGAGTTTCAGGTGCATGCCAGACTTTGCGCACCATCTCTGCGGGTCGATGCGCTTCACCGGGATACTCAACCCGTTCACTTTGGAGCCGGCCGGAGAGTTTTCAAACACATGCCCGTGAAAGAATGGTATTCGTTCGTCGGTCTTATTTCCCAACACAAAAGTCACACAATACGGCAACAAAATAGTCCAGATCATGGTTGTAAGCTTAAAGCACTCTTCCAGATCTCAAACGATGGTGTACAAATGGCAAAACATGCTGAATGAAGCACTCGTCCAGAGTTATCCGTTGATCGAGCTGCAGAACTTTCCCGCCGTTGCCTCGCGCTTCATCAGCGGTCTGCTCTGCCGCGCGCCTGAGCTCGCTGAGTTTCAGAAAGCAGCACTACAGTGATGGACAGCGCCACGCGCGAGGGGGCGTGGCTTTGGGATAGACAGGAATCCCTTAAGGCAAGCCTTTTCGTGGGATTTAGCCTTGTATTTATTTACCTGACCGATGAAAATTAAACGTGAGGTTTTTTTTTCCTATTTTAAGGGCACTATAGGGTTAACATGTTAATGTTAACCTTAACAAACCCTACAAATGAAAGTTAAGCAATTCTGGTTAGTGTTATATTTGGGTTTAGATTAATCTGCACTAACAGGCAAAATGTTAGACAAACTTTCTTAAATTTGTGTTTAAAAAACTTGATTTCAAGGCTTGAGTCTTAAAATGACTTTTGCAGACAAATATAGTCTACGTGTGCATATGAATTCAAGTAAATTGGGACAAAAAAACACGCTTTTGACAGTAATCACAATGTCAAAACATGTCCAAATCTATCTGAATTCATATGGCTTTAAAAAGATAATATAATAGATAAAAGAAAAGTGAAAGAAAATCAGCACAGCAACTTATTCAATACTGAAAAATAATTTTAGGTTAATAACTCATGAAGTTGGTGCACAGCTATATATGCAAAATGTCACTACTCTGCAATCTGAAACAATCAGTAAGTCTGACTTAACTTCAGTTGACAATAATGTCACTTTATTATTTAGATTGATTTAATTTTAAATAAACATCAATTAATTCAGAAAGGAATGATGATCTCAAATGCCATATCTCTCCAGCACCCCCAGAAACTACAACAACAAGTTGAGGAGGAGCCGTTAATTGCCTTGTGCAGCATCCTTTTTAATACATATTGATTTTTCTCTCTCTCTCAGCTACGTTAGGCTAGAGGCGATCTGTCTGCGGTGGCCTGCATTCAAATTTCAATTAGAGATTTATTGGACTTCTCAATTGCTCTGTAATAATATTAACCTGGTCTGACGCCTAAAAGGTGGGTGTTATGAGCAACACAAGGCCACAAAATGCAGTTCTTCATCAACGACAGGCACATGACCATCAGGGCAGAATTAGATAAGGAAGGAAAATGGCCAGTGGGATCAATATAAAACATTCAATTCAAAATTTGGAAACATGCCTCTCTGACAACAGAGTGAACACAATTTAGCAATATATAGAGATGTAAACTGGATTAGTGCAAATATTGTATGTCAGCAATCTACTGTAGTTCTGGGTCGCCTATGAATCTGCACACAAGCATAAAAAAGGCTGATCTTTTGAGAAACATTTATGAAGAAATACCTCCAGGTAGAACATAACTTATAAGAATATAAGTGTTAAAGTGTTTATGCACTTATGTACCAATAGCAACATGCTTTATTAAGATACTTGAAACTTTTTTTGAAAATATGCTCATTTTCCAGCTCCCCGAGAGTTAAACATTTGAATCTTACCGTTTTGGAATCCATTCAGCTGATCTCCGGGTCTGGCGCTTAGCATAGCTTAGCACAATTGATTGAATCTAATTAGACCATTAGCATCGCGCTAAAAATAACCAAAGAGTTTGGATATTTTTCCTATTCATAACTTGACTCTTCTGTAGTTACATCATGTACTAAGACCGATGAAAAATTAAAAATGGTGATTTTCTAGGCAGATATGATTAGGAATTATACTCTCAAACTGGCGTAATAATCAATGACTTTGCTGATGTAACATGGCGGCAGAAGGCGTAGTAATATTACCCAGTGCCCAAAAATAGCCCTCTGCTATTGAAAGTAACCAAGGGGACTATTTCCGGGCAGTGCATAATATCACTACGCCTGCTGCAGCCATGTTACATCAGCAAAGTCCTTGATTTTTATGCCAGAATGAGAGTATAGTTCCTAGCCATATCTACCTAGAAAATCGCAACTTTTAACTTTCTGTCTGCCTTAGTACACAAACAAATTCTCTATCTACCTCTCCATCTGTCACTTACATTGAGTGACGCTGTCATTTAGACTTACAATATTGTCTCTCTCTTTCTTTCTTTCTCTCTCTCTCACACACACACACACACACACACACACACACACACACGCACGCACGCACGCACGCACGGCGCACGCACACACACACACACACAACAGACTAGCCTGCAACTATATCCTATCCTTACAGATAAACTTTTAGAGTTGCAGAAAAAACATCATATACTTTATAAACATTTTCCAATCGAGGATGTCAAATTTAACAAACCTATGATGACGATTTGGTCCCAAAAGCAAAGCCCACACATAAACCGAAAGCACAGCAAAACGATTTGCACTTTGTTTGCAGAAATAATTTAGCTTTCTAAAATAGCTTGGCATTTTCAGTTGGTAGGCTTCTATACAGCGGTTATCTGCACTGGCTGACTTTCCAAAACCCTTGGCAACCCAGCCCAATTAATGGGGGTCTTTGGAGGTTGGCACTTCTTTTTCAGTGTACAGATGCGACTCTATGGTATTTTAATAGTTACGGCCAAGTCTGAGAGGTCCATACACTCTGGAGTACTTCTTCAGGCTGGTTCACTGAACTCCATTATGAGTGGATCAGTGGATATTCTCCCCATCTTAGTTTCAAGCAAGAAGAAGAACTCAATATCACAACTACCTCTGAGGATATCAAAGTCGAAAAGTTTGTCCTATAAAATATTAAACATGCATTTAAAATCCGCAGTGGAACATGTTTTTTAATTGTGCTGAATATTCACGGGAGTAAATAGAGCACGAGACCCATGAGCATATGGAACGTAATTTGCGAGCACCATTATAAAAATTTCAATATGGCAGGCTAACCGAAATATTGGGAAACATGTAGTGGAGAACGAGCCAAATGATATAGTCTTGGCTCTGAAAATCAAAATTTGTTTTATTTTCTTTTGACAAACTATCAAATAATTATACAGATTTTAAACAAGACTTTCATGGCACATTACCCTTGACTAGCCATGACATTTAATAACATTTGTTCTGTTATTGAGGCACGCTCGTAAAAATGTGTCAAAAATGCATGATAGAGTTTTTACGTCTTTGCCCTTGGCTTCAATGGTTTTACAATAACAATTTGGCTTTGAGGCATAAAACCTAATGATCGGGTCTGTCATATTTGCATATGCAGAGAGGTGGGGTTATTGCTTTCCGTGGGACGACTGTTACAGAGCATAATTAGAGAGCCTAGCAGTTAGGTTCCTCATCAACAGCAGGGCTTCGGCAGCCGAGCAGAGTATTTTCCATTAATGAGGCTTGTCACCGCTCGCTTTTACCCTCATCTCCTCTTCACAGCTCACCCAAGACACTTCAATACGCTGGCTGGGTGTAATCAGCACACAATCATGCTCATTACATCCCTTACCAAAATAAACCTCCTCTAAATGTCCTCATCACTAACATTCCTCCCTGGTTATGGAGGGGGAACAGTACAAACTGCAATAAAAAGATTGCTGTAATATTTATAAGGTCAACCTAAGAACCAAAACCAGTCGAGGATTTTCTGTTTTTCTTTCAATCGATGTTTATTTTAAAGAGCGTTCACACTGACAGTGACTCACAACAACCGCAAGTCATTTCATTTGAGTTACGCATTTAAAGTATGGTGACACAAAAAGGGCATGTCCAGCATATCGAAAAGTTTAACTCTATGCAAATGAGCAGTTATGCAATGCAACTACAAATAGGAGTGAAGACATTAAAGCTCGCATGATTCATCTAAGATACTATAGTGATGCGTAGGCATGATGGATGAGAATTTAATGATACTGTGCGCAATTTCAATGTTCTATACTATTTTTCGCCTCTCATTTGCAGGGATGCAATATAGTTTCAAAAATGAGGTTGATTCATGCACTTATAATCATTAATATGCTCAACATATACGCTGCTGTAATTTATATACAAACACTTTTCCCTGCTGAATATCATTTTAACAAAAAGAAAACTAATTTCTTGTCAAAACATTTTTTTAATAGCAACATTTAACGTGTGATCAGTTTTTCAGAAGTCATAGTCAGGAGCTGTTAACTTTAGGGTATCAAGCAACAGGAATGCCTACTAGAAACCAATCTGGCGACATCAAGAATTAAAAATCACTATCATGTGAATGAGCTTACTGAAAACTTACCAGATTCACCGGCTTACTCAAATTTTTACCACAGATAGTTCTTACTAAGGCAGAAATGCATCACCATGCCCTTAGTTCCCTAGGTCTTCATTCAACTAACAGACCCACATATGCTTTACAATGTGCATCTGCAGTATACCTTCATTGGTGCCGGAGACTGAACCTGCAGCAAAATAAGAGAAGCATGATTAAAGAAGAACAGGGAGACATTGATAACAAGAATGATTAAAGCTTGAAAAGAAGGGATATCAAAACTGTGTATTTTAATGTGTGGATAGCGCAGTAGTTGTGGATGTTTTATTTCACAAAATATTACTACATTTCAAATCTCTTTTTGTCCCTGTTTCTCTGTTTTTGTCTTTCTATCTTTTGAAAAGAAGAGATCTCTGGCTGAAGTGGAAAGGAAAAAGAAGGTTAAAGGTTACTTATGGAGCTCTCTGCTGGCTGGACATAAAACAGTAAGACTTAGGTCTGCTTAGATGTCAAGTTCAATAACAGATATAAACCGGGTCTTTGAAAGATTTCTAAATTATCATAAAGAGTTTTGTTAGTTTGAATCCTTCCTACCCTAAACCCAACAGGATGGGTGATTTAGATACACAAACACTCTGATGTCACAAAAAGCACAAAACCATAAATCTATTAAAGCACATATTTTGTGGTACAGTACTGTATGTTGTTAATGTTTGTTAGACAAAATTACACAGACCTTATTACCCTACTTTAGCAACAGTTGCATCGTGACTGACAAGGGGTCATGGTTTGGTCAGCAAGGTCTATTATCCTTGCTAGTAGATTCTAGACAAAAATCATCTTTCTCCATTGACATCCATTTAAAAGTAGCTGCATACTGATGAAATATGAATGTGATATGATGAATGTTTTGCAAGCAGTACATAAATCACAAATATTTCATTATATTATATTAGATGTTTTGCCAGAGACCATTTTTGTATGCCTCCTAAAAGTGGAAAGATGGCACAATTCCAATCATTACTATTCATACTTCTAGTGGTCTTGCGCAAAACTGAGCAACTGCCATTAAGATAAAATGCTAAATGATGCTACAGGTCTTCCCAGCACAATGCAAGGTTTTACCTGAAAGAGTTTTGCATAGACAGGAAACTGTCACAATAAGTAAGGGGGTCCTAATCACTCCGTCATGATTTATATTGCGATAACAACCGAAGTACTGTGCAAAACTCTAAGGCCATCATGCTCCCATTAGATTTGTTGTTTTTGCAATTGCATAGTGATCATATATAATTATATATCAGTCTCTTTAATAGAATGCAACCAGAAAATACAAGAAATGTGTATTAAAACAGTATAAAAGTACAAGATGAAGTTTCAAGTAAACTCCCCTTCCACTTGAGCAATAGCCGGCAGCTGCAGGATCTCTTAAACATAAATTAAATTAAGGCATATGTCTCTTCAAAAAACTTCAGGACTTCAGTCTTCTCAAAAAAGCTCAAGATGTGTTTTGTGCCAAGAGAGGTGACACTAAATACTCACTGATGTCTGAAGAAGACATTTAGTTTTGAAAATTGTTTTGTTTTTTAATTTTGTGTACATATTTCCTGTATTTTCTATTTGTATCTTAAAAAAGAGTGAAAAAGAAATATGGATGGACATTAAAATTTTGCTAAAACAACAAAGCTGGTGGTGATGGCCTAAAACTTTTGCACAGTACTGTACATGTACAATAACTATTTATTATATTTGATCTAATTTAATGCAAACTTTCTGTGGGTATAGAATGTTTCCTAGCAGTTTTTAGCAGGTACCTACCTACTAAAAAATCTGTGAACACAACCACCATACAAAGAAAAACATCCACCCACTCCTTCTTATTTATTACCCATTAAACCAAAGCAGTCTCATTAGACATGCAGCTTTGATTCTCTTACCAATGTGACGTCAAACAAAGTTTTATTCCTTATAAGAATATTTATTATTGTCAGCAACTTTAAACAATTACACAGTTTAAACATTACCACTGCACTGTGCTTTCATAAGTAAATATAAAATTAAAATATGATTAATTATTAAATTTAAATGTGCCCAAAAGTTAAATAAAAACGGTAGTGTACTTAAATGTTAAAAAGCTTAAATAAATTCAGATTAATCCCAGCGTTTTTGTTAATTTGTCAAATTAAGAATATACTATATGCCACAAAGTAAACAATCAGACTCAACAAATTTAGTCACTTGACTTTATGCATTTAGAGGTAAATTCACAAAGTGGTTCATTTTGAGAGTAAAAATGAGTCATTGATTTATGAGAAATTTTATGTTCTTGTAAACAACAGTGTGCTCTATTAGAGGCTGTTTACACTTGGCATTAACATGTGTTTTCGTCGATCGGATCACAAGTGGATGACGTTAATGCCAGGTGTAAACGGTGTTCAAAACGTTTTGAGCTCGTCCACTTTCGACCACTTTCAACCACATCCAGAGGTGGTCAAAACGACTTTCGATCGGATCGCTTTGGAGTTGCGGAACGCACATGTGGTTGAATGCATTCGAACAGCCACACGCGACCGCCTTCTCTCCGCCCATTTATCTAATCTGAGGTATTAAACACAAGTTTTACGTTTTTTTTTACTTCTGGCATGAACATTCGGTGAACAGCGCTATTTTTAGCCTTTCATTGATAAAACTAAGCGGCTGATCTCCGTAGTTTCGTTTTGAAAGCGGGTGAAAGTTGCGCGATCCTATTTCATCAATTGCGCTGAAAATTCAAAGAAAGCTCTTACATACTCATGTACAAAACACTGTGCAGCATGTTTACTTGCTAAACAAGCAGTGCACTCCGACATAATATTAGTTTGCGTCCATATAAACTCATAATTACTCCCGCTCGGGTTTGAATGACAGCAGAGAGACTCGCCCACCATCTCACAGACCACCCCCTCATAGTATTCAGCACAGAAGCGGTCGAAAGTGGACAAAAGAGACAGATTTAAATACCAGGTGTAAACGTAATGTGTCTCTCGCGTCCACTTGTGATCCGATCGATGAAAACACATCTTAATAGCAAGTGTAAACAGCCCCTAAGAAAGTCGCATCCTTCAAAGGACTTGGCATTGAATGATGCAGTCATGAAAGTCGCATCCTTCAAAGGACTTGGTCTTCAAAAGATGTAGTCTCCAAAGGTTGCATCGTTAAAAGAACTCTGTCTTTAAAGGATGCTGTCTCCACAGTTCGCGTCCTTCAAAGAACTCGGTCTTTGAAAGATGCAGTCACTGAAGATCGAGTCCTTCAAAGGACTCGGCCTTGAAGGATGCAGTCTCCAAAGGTTGCATCCTTCAAAGGACTCGGTCTTTAAAGGAAGCAGTCTACGAAGGTTGCCTCCTTTAAAGTACTTGGTCATCAAAGGATGCAGTCTACAAAGGCCGAATTTATCAAAGGCCGCATTTATCAAACTCTGTCTTCAAAGGATGCTGTCTCCACAGGTCTTTGAAGGATGTATTCTCCGAAGGTCGAGTCCTTCAATAGACTCGGCTTGAAGGATGCAGTTTCCATAGGTTGCATCCTTCAAAGGACTCTGTCTTCGAAGGAAGCGGTCTCTGAAGGTTGCCTCCTTTAAAGTACTTGGTCATCAAAGTATGCAGTCTACAAATGCAGCATTTATCAAAGGACTTGATCTTCGAAAGGATGCAATCTATAAAGGTTGCATCCTTCAAAGGACTCGGTCTTCGAAGGATGCAGTCTACAAAGGCCCCATTTATCAAAAGACTTGGTCTTCGAATGATGCAGTCTACAAAGGATGCAGCCTTCTCATTCAGTTCGCTTCATGGACTTCAAAGGGTACATCCTTCAAAGACTAATAAGTCCTTGTCTTTAAATTACAAAGCTTTTGAAGGATCCAGCCTTGCACAGACTGGTTGATGCTCTCGTACATCAGCACTAAAAACACACCTTTTGCCCACAGATCAAGCACCGGCGCAGTGCTGTTGGTCTGACTAACTGCGATTAATTGCATGAAATTATTTTACAGCATTAATGAGTAAATTGCATGTGTTAACGCTGACAGCACTAGTTTTAACATTAAGTTATAAATGCAGGTTTGGGAGGAGCCTAATCATTCAGTCCTGTTAATCATTATTAACTCTCATTGTGCCTTCCCAGCGACAATTATTCCAACATTTGTCCTGTTCCTAATATTTTTCTTCACCACTCTTTTCCCTTCATGCAGTTCTGGACTTGGGTTCAACCTTTTTTTTAGGGCAGCAAGCCAAGTCGTTTACCATTTAATTGTTAAGACTAAATGGGCAGGCGAGCTTGTGAATTTACATTTAATTCAGTGTTTCCTTCACGTACTAGTTGACCAGTGGTAGTTGACTGCATAGCATTATGGTACCACACTAAGAACCACTGTTGTAATACATGATCTGTGGGCTCATTAATTTAGTCAACAACATACTCTTATATATTTTAGTAAACTTCCTTTAACCTGGTAAAAGACTCTGAATTACTACACTAATACACTTGATAAAAGAATGCTTGACAACTGAATTCCCATGCAGGTGCGTTTATCCAATTTATTTTCTTCCATGTACTTAGAGGGCTTTGCTGAAAAATTGTCATGGTGTTTAACGGATTCTGCCAACAAACCAGTATTTCTGAATGGCCTGAGGCTGGGATAAGGAAGATTTGATGTGAAAGTATTTGATGACTGTATAATATGTGCAGAGAGAATTCAGTCAAAATCATTATCTCAATTTTGACATATGTGAAGTTAAGTGGCTTTTGCGTCTGATCACACCAAATCACAAAATGGTGCTCTGGTCAACAAAATCAAAAGCATTTCAGAGCATTGTGTGTAATATAACATTCTGTCCAGATGTGGTCTAAAATCTTTTTAACAGGAAAGAGAAAGTATTAAAAAATGCTGACTATAGCCACAGCTCAGTACGCAAAATGTGAAAGACACAGGGTGCAGCAAAGGGAATGAATCAAACAAAAATGAGTGGGTTTGTTCTTCCATAGCCAACAACACACACACTTTCACATTTTCACACCTCTTCAGACTTTTCCTTAAGCAGGCAGTCTCTCTATAAATCATTAGAGACCCAAAGTACTGGGATACGTATTCTAAAATGTCACCACACATATTAACCGAGGATTTCAGCATTGTTGCCAGAGTCAACCATTCTGCCTAGATCAATTTATATACGGGCATCCATTCTGAAAACTTAGACAAGCAAAGGACAAACAAAATAAAAGGGCTGTTTTACACTACGGAATATCAAATAAGCTTTAAGCTGGTCATCCATCATTGAAATCTGGAGCTGACTGAAATGCCACTGGACCAAATCATGTGTGGAGAGAATAAGGGTAACGTCAACACAATGTGTCTTAACAGCAAGGTGTACTGCATGTGCGCTGTTACTGTGAGCTTTAAATTAACCTAAACTGATGAGGCTAATTGCTAGGGTGAGCATGAAGTGTGATTCACAAGTTTCTAGGTACTCGGGTGACTGACTGCAGTGTGACCAAACACACATTCACGTTTTTCTCTGACGCAGCGGTGATTTTTCATTGACTTGTGTGGCTTTTATGCTGACCTAATTATATTATATTCCCTAGCCCTAAACCTACCCTCCACAAACGACTTTTTTTTGCATCTTTAACATTTTCATTACGACATTATTTAGTGTATTTATTAAGCCATTTTCCTCTTGGGGACTGTTGGCTGCTCCCCACAATGTAGATGATCTCAGGTTTTACAGTCCTTGCTGATTATTATCCTGGAATGTGATGGGTAGGCAAAACCTGACCCACACACACATATGCGCACACACAGAGACCTTTAAAGTTATATTAGAGAGGATCTTTTATAGACTCTCATAGATGATTTATATGCGAGGATAATAATATTTGCTATACCCTATCCCTAACCCCAACATTTAAGGCATAGTATGTACAATTTTTGTACTAAAAATAGCACACTAGCACAGCGTTATACAGCACCATATGCAGAAGTAGTAGTAGTTGTAGTGTCAAGCATGCCACATATGCCATGTTGTTGTTTATATCAAGCCACTCTGCTGGCATACGCTATAATGTACGTTTATTTTATTACATAATCCAAGTACATGATTTGTTAGTTTCATTGGATGGACGTACATGGTAAATGGACTGCATTTATATAGCGCTTTTAACAGACCCATGGCCATCCAAAGCACTTTACAAGTTGCCTCACATTTACCACTCATTCATACATTGACGGCCGTGTTAGGCATGCAAGGTGCCATCCAGCTTGTTGGGAGCAGCTGGGATTAGGTGTCTTGCTCAAGGACACCTCGACACTTGGTCAGGTGGAGTCGGGGATTGAACCACCAACCTGCCGGAACCACTGCCGCCCCATACATAGGCAATGGAGGTCAAGACTGCAACTCCCATCAGTCCACAGAGCATTATTAAAAGGATAGCGGAAGATTTTCTTTTTCTGGGTGGATCATCAAGACTATTGGTCATCCCAGTTGTCAATCATTCTGATTATATGTTTATGTATAGCCGTTGTACGTGCTCGTCCCTAGGTTCGCTTTCTGCACATGCGCACTTTCATGTGTGGTTTCAGCCATTCATTGAAGCCCGCATTCTCACCGTATTTTTTCAAAATGTCTGAGGGTCGCACGAGAAAAAGTGTTTAAGAATTGTATGACAAGAAGAGAAAGCTCTCTGAAATAAGAAACAAGGCCACAGTGTTTTGGGGAGAATATTTCACAAGCTGGCGTGCGCTAAAGTTTCTACTCGACAGGTAAAGTTTGTCATGCTATTTGGAAAATCCATTTAAAATCACTGCTAGTAAAAGTTGATGTAAGCTATGATTAGCGATGCTAGCCCTGGCACAAGTCACGAACCGCATAGACACAGTAAACATCTCAATGTATGAGCCATGCCAGCAGAAATTTGTAAACAGAGCGAAGAGAAGAACTAGGCTTGTGCATGCTCTCTCTTGTGCACACGTTAATAGGCGTTCCCTCTTGGGAGCAGGTAGAGTGTTGCACATGTGTTATTTTAATAAAAAGCAAAGCCAAACCTGTACATGCACAGGCAGGCTTTTCATCCCCAAGATGTGCTTGAGTCAATGGAGCATTGGACTGCATCATGTCTTTTCCTTCTCTTCCTAGTTTTCATTAAATGATGTGAAGTCTTCAAGCTACAGTAATCCTCCCCTCCTAATTATTCCACCCTGGGGATGACTGGAAAAGACCCTACGCCACACCCCCAACTTTCCCTAAATCTAAAGAATTTGATTTCTTGCCATTTCACTCTCTCCTCATCCTCCTCTTCCACCCTCAGTCCAGTCATGCTGCCATTATAAACAGGATAATCTCCTATAATCTTTTTGTTGAAGCAAACAGGGCGGATAAAAAAGTCAATTTATTTCTGTAGCTCAAGCAATGTTCTCTTGTTTGCCAGAGAGGCGGCACAAACAGCAGCCGCTGAGAAGAGAATGTTTATTAGATGAGTTACTGGAAGGTAAACGACTTGAAAGCAAGTGTAGTTCCTGTTGTAATGTGTGGTACTGCATGATCCTGCAGGCTGGTGTTAGTCACAGATCTCAATCATTCACACAACGCTTCACTTATATTCAGTGACAGCTCAACTATTATCACGATAGACTGAATTGTTTTTTATTGATATTTCAATTGGTATTTTCTGTATGACAATATATAAAGTAATCAAAATGTTTTTCTTGTGACACTATACCTGTGTGTGTCCTTATTAATGCAGTTTAAAATGACTTTTAGGTAAGTGCTCATAGGTTAGGGGTATTGTTATGGGTACACTTTAATTAATGCTGCCTGGGGAGTTAAACACATAGTTGGGCAAAATAGGGACAAACTAACCTAGAACATTTCGATTTTTACACAACCATGGGTTGAAAAACCTAGCATTTTTAGAGTGCCACAGATTTGTACACTATCTTAGTATAAAAACTTAAAATGTTCTCGTAATACAGCAATAATGGCCTAAATTACTTTACCTTATACATTTACTGCATTATCAATCATATTTTAAAAGATTTTCACACATGTATGCAAATTGTTATATCTGTACATCTTGTCATTCTGTTTCTCTACCCAAGGACAGGTCCTGGTGATCTTATCAGCGTTAATGGGTTGTTTGTCACTCCATTTTTTTCTTGCAATTATAGTACTCCATATTATTTTTGGATCGCAGACTACTGTGACCCTCGATTTACAGATATCAATTAGGGGGACCAGACCTAAAAGGTACATTGTGCACCTGCGTCAGCACAGATAATAAGTGAAGATAATAATTTGAGGTCTGTTCCATCAATATACAGTTGTGGAAAAAACACTGGGACCCTTGGTAAATACGAGCAAGGAAAGCCGGGAAAATAAAACTGCATTGTTTCTACTTTTTATATTTCATTTAAAAACAGAAATCCACTGTGTCAATGATGAAAAATATTTGAAAATAGGGGAAATGCGTCATAAAATTTTTAATTCTCTTTGCTACCTCTATTTGCTAGGATAACAGCTATGAGTCTTCTGTTATACTGTCTGATGAGGTTAAAGAATTCATGGCAAGTGATCTTAGATTATTTCTCCAAACTTTCTCCAAACCCTTCATATGTTGGTGCTCTCTCCTCTTCAGCTCACTTCAGTCAAGTGATTAGGCCAGACATTTTAAACGGAGTGGACCTTGGTGAAATAGGGTGGACCTCAAAGCCTACTCTTAAATTGCATCATTTAACAATATAGTGGTTCAATTTTTGGATCAGCAAAAAAAAATTGAAATAAGGAAAATAAATTAAGAACAAATCAAGAAATTATAAGCATTTGAAAATATAAAAGAAAAAAATAGAAATTTTAACAGTAGTATTTAGTTACAGAAATAAAATCTTATGAATAAAAACACTGACTTCTTCATTCTATAAATTAAATATAATTAATCTTTTTAAAGCCACAGAAATGATTTTCCTTTTGTCTTCAGTTGTTTGATTAACATAATGACACAAAAACAAGCAGATTTCTTTTTAAGGGCACTGCAACTTTAAGATTGGATAAGCAAGGACTGTTTGCATTCACTTTAAGACACAACTGACTGTTTTTACTTGCCAAGACTGTGGTGTTACGATATAATTTTGTGTGTAATGGTCCTGTAAAGCGCAGAGAGATACTGAGTTCGCATGCATTTTAAAGTTTCTGCGGGGTTGTGCGTGTGTGTCCATTTGAGTACTGTATGTGTGTGAGTGTCTGTGGGCATAGAAAACAGCTCAAATTGTTTAAAATGTCTTGAATGTTAACATTTGCAAGGTTTAGAAACACATGCAAATGATAAACTTTCTAAATAAATTGTTATTTATTTCTGAAAGGGACATTACACTTTTTTGAAAATATGCTAATTTTCCAGCTTCCTTAAAGTTAAACATTTGATTCTTACCATTTTGGAATCCATTCAATGATCTCCGGGTCTGGCGCTAGCATTTTTACCATAGCTTAGCACAACCCATAGAATCTGATTAGACTATTAGCATTGCGCTAAAAAATAACCAAAGAGTTTCAATAACTTTCCTATTTTAAACTTGACTCTTTGTAGTTCCATCGTGTACTAGGACCGATTGAAATTAAAAGTTGCGATTTTCTAGATGTAGTGATATTACGTACTCCCCGAAAATAGTCCCCTGCCATTGAAAGTAACCGACGGGGCTATTTTCGGGCAGTGCGTAATATCACTACGCCTGATGCAGCCGTGTTACATATAACACTGATTATTATGCCAGTTTGAGAGTATAGTTCCTAGCCATATCTGCCTAGAAAATTGCAGCTTTTAATTTTCTGTCGGTCTTAGTACACGATGGAACTACAGAAGAGTCAAGTTTTAAAAAGGAAAAATATCAAAACTCTTTGGTTATTTTTAGCGTGATGCTGATGGTCTGGTCAGATTCAATGGATTGTGCTAAACTATACTAAAAGTGCTAGCGCCAGACCCAGAGACCAGCTGAATGGATTTCAAAAAGGAAAGAATCAAATGTTTAACTCTAGGGGAGCTGGAAAATTAGCATATTTTGTTAAAAAAAAGTGGTGTCCCTTTAAAGAGATTATTTTCATGCATGATTTCTTTAGCTTTTATTTTGTGTCTCTTCTGACTGGGTGGGCCAGCCGTCAAGTGGGCCAGTGCCAGGCCACAATATAGCCTCACCACTGCTCCAGTTTTTCTATATGGTTTAGGTCAGGACACTAGGATGTCAGAACTGATTTGTCATCAGTGACCCATGTTCACAACAATAATACTGTACAATGCGGTATATTTACACAACTGGACAACATCATGTTTCTAGTCACCTTGGTGTGCTAAGAAAATGCTAATATCAATGGTAACATACTTACTCCTAAAAATTTCTAGGGGTGCCAATTATTGTGTACACTTTCAACTGTTTTACTTCAATAAAACATATTTTTGTAATTGTCCACAACTGTTTGTAAATATAAAATAAAATGTAAGCAAATATAAACCTTTAACCTTGCATATACACTATACTGACAAAAGTATTGTGACATCCACTTTTAATGAACAGGTTTGATTACTTTAGTCATTTCAGTAAGCACAAATCTCAAACCTACAGCATATAATGATATTCTGGAGAATTGTGTGCTTTTAATTTTATAGCGAAAGTTTGGCACCTTTTTAATTCCAACATGACAATGATTAAATCAGTCTGGTGTGGAAGAACTTGACTACTAGTCTGCATAAAGCCCAGACCCGGAACCAGCTGAATACCTTTGTAATGACTTGCAGGCTCTGAGCCAAACACTTATCACCCAGACTCATTTCATCACAAAAAGTCCTTTCCAAAACTGATGCATCAAAGTATATACATGGTGAGAAATGGTTAAAAATGCATATTAGGTAACTGGAAATGTATATACACAGTACTGTAGTACCACTACACACATGCTGACACAGGGAGAACATGTAAATTCCAGCCAGGGCTTGAACCGGGGACCTGCTTGCTGTAAGACAACAGTGTTTTTTTATGGTGACCACTGTGTGCTTCAAACATCTTTATTAAAAGTGGCATCCCAATACTTTTGTCTATAGTGTGGAAATCAACTAACATGCATCATTTCTTTTCACAGTGCAAAATAATTGTAAGCTTGTTCCAAGTTCACATTCCTATTCCTGTGAAAAATAACTGATTACATTGGTCTCTGATGTGAATGTGCTGCCAGGACAACAACTCTATGCTAATGTTTTGCTAACATTGCTACTTAAATCCCGGCCAACAACAATGAGCTGAATGTTATGATCAGATTTTGCCAGACTTTTTCTGTAATCATTTAAATCATTCATGATTTTCTTGTTCCTGCGGTTTTGGTTCATCAACAAAAGGCTCATTTTGATTTTCATTCATGTCGTGTGTGGCAGAGGAAGCACCTTGATTTCATACATAATGGATACAAAATACCCCCCATCAAATCCAGTATTTGCTGCCTGGCTACTGAGTAAATTGCATTGCCTTTGGCCCTCCGAAACTAAACCCTTTTAATAAATCCTATGTGTATTTGCAAATGATCAAACCCTGTCTGATCTGTTTTAAGTGATAGTACGTGTGTCAGTTTGTCAAACTGAATCATGGCTATGTGCCCACTCTACTAGAATGCATTTGTAAGGAAATAGTCAGCTGGGTTATTAATATATAAAATGGTTGCTGCAGACTTGTGCATTAGGGACAGCAAATGCATGGTTTAAAATAAGCAAAAACTTGGTGTTTGTACAATGATAATTGGTGATGCTTGAGAAGCCAAGAATCAGGGCCATTTCTAGGCATTCGGGGGTGCCAAAGAGTGCATACAGTATACATTTTGACTGCTGCTTCACTGACTTAAATAAGTAAAAAATTAGAATTGAAACAAAAAACATAAACTCTAAATGGCACGTGTTTAACACAGAATAAACAGCAAAATATTTTATCAGCATCAGACAAAAGGTGTTAATGTGTGATTTGCCTGAAAGTATTGCAGTTTTTCACGACCACAACATACTTTCCTCTGTTTTCAACACATACATGTAATAATTATCAAGCATTGCACTTGTAATAATTTGCCCTCACGAAAATAAAGCTAAAATCTATAAACTATGGTAACAGTTATTTGTAGCAAATAAACACAAATTTATTATGTTCTCACCACAATAGCAATGATATTTAATTTGTAGTAAAACTATGGAAATCAATTTGCGAAAATCATGGTGACTACAAAAATATTTTCCTCATGATGATAACTGTAAATATGGCTCACACTGGATATGAAAACAGATGCATTTAAGATTTATGTGTTACATGATCACATGATTTTTACATGATTTATGTTATATTGCATGTATAATCTTGTTTGAGGGGGGTGCCAATAGGGCTTTCGCCTAGGGCATCAAACTGCCAAGAATAACAATTCTTCTTCTTCATACTTATGACTTTTCTGAAGTTCTGAAACCCCCACACCGTTTATGTTATATACGAGATGACGTGAATGAACAAATCAGAAAAGGCAGATTATTACAGTGCATTGTGCCTCACTAATTGATTGGAGGACTTATGCATGCCGCCTACTTCTATTTTCCTTTTATTCCCTTTGACTGAAGTAAATATAAAACAAGGAAAAAGCTCTTGATCTGGGACCAACAAGTTCATGGCTATTAAACAGAAAAAAAACGAATGGGAACAACAACTAAGACATGAATAGCTTTTTAAAGCTCAAGAAGATTATTAGTAGTATTGGCTTGTAAGATGGCAGCACAAGAGCTTTGTTTATTAAGAGGGCTTGATAAACTCGATGATCCACCATCGGTCAATTTCACATCATCTGCCATACTGTGAATCCCAAGCTGCATTTAAAGATCTATTCAACCCATGTTACATTCAACCACATTTAACCCTGCCGGGTCTATTAGGAGCTTCAAGGGCATTCATTTGAAACAATCATTCATCTATTGGACTCGGTTTGACTATATCTTATCAAATCTTATCATCATCTGTAAAGAAAAAAACATGGTGTTTCTTAATATTTAATGTATTTATATTACACTGAATATTTTAACATTGTTTGTTTGTTTTAATCAACATTATTTGTCTTTGAATATACCGTCTTCTTTTAGGGCACGGTCACTAGACTGAGCATGCAAATATTTTTTCGGGCGTTATTGCATGCGCATGGGTGGGGAGCTCTTTGGCTTCATCCATCTTTGCTATTCTGTGAGAAAGGTCACGCTGTGATGTACTGGTTTTCTTCTGATCACATATCTTCACATGATATGAATTTGCAGGTCAGATTACACCACACTGTAAAAATATTGCTGTGGTTATGCAGCTGTTTTCCAGTTACTTACTGTAGATTTAAATTTATGTTATTTACTGGCAACAGTTTGTTCAAAGTTAATTGAACATTAAACGTTAACAAACAATATGCAAAGTACGGATGCACGGATTTACATTCGACCACATAAATGAGTCTTGGCTAAACGGATATAAATCCAATCTTCTATTCCCGCGCTAAATTCAAATAACCTTTTCATTACTCTTGCAACAACGTTTACATAGCACTGTATGTTGAGCAATGCGAACGCCCACCTGTGTGTACGGTCAAGGATAATCAAAAGGAGAGAGAGGGGAGAGGAGAGAGCCCAACCAAGCTGTTTAACAAAAAGCTTATTGTTAATAAACGTTTTATTTTTTGCTAATATAAGCACGTTGCTGTAGTAAAGAGCTGAAGTCTCTTGTTCTTTGTGCTTGTGGATTTAGCAGGATCTCCGCCATGTCTTTCTCATATGCTTCATGGTGTTCAGGATGTCTTGATTTTAAATGACCAACATGATCTCACAAAGTTCCGTGGGATAGTCACGGAATTTTGTGCTCATATTTCCGTGGCATTCTCACGGATCTCGGCATTTTTCCGTGGCCCTGCTACGGACTGTCTTTTTCCGTGGCATTCTCACGGATTGGTTACTCAACTGCTTTTTCCTATTTTCAAACCATTTTCGCTTCGGTTTAGGGTTAGATTTGGTGTTTGCGTTAGTATGTCACTTTAAATATTGGTTTATACTATTTTTTCTGATTTATTCTTTTATATTTTCTAAACTTTAAACAATTGTCGCCTGGCGTTGGGGTTAGAGTTGGGTTTGGGTAGGGATGTAATTTCATGTAAATCTAACCCTAAACCGAAGCGAAAATGGTAAGAAAATAGTACAAAACAGTTGAGTAACCAATCCGTGAGAATGCCACGGAAAAAGACAGTCTGTAGCAGGGCCACAGAAAAATGCGGAGATCCGTGAGAATGCCACGGAAAATTAGCACAAAATTCCATGACTATGCCACGGAAATTTGTGAGATCAGGTTGAAATGACAAAGGAAACTGGTAATGCTGTATGTTTTACATCAGGGATGGGCAACTGGCGGCCCGCTGGACCATATTATACTTAATCAAATACTTTTAAAATTATATTTTTGTATTAGGATGTAAATACTCCCAACCAGGAGGGGGCGCTAGGTCCTGCAGATCGTCAAAGAAAGCATAGTCCCGTGTTTGGGCTTATGTGAAGAAGAGGTCTTCACGGGGTCCGAAAACCTGAGGTCCAAACCGAGACCCGATCAGGTTCGGGTCTAAAAGTTTCACGCGTGCTTTGGACACGGATTGAGTACAATAATTGGGTCTCGGGTTATTTAAAATTCATGTGTTTTTTCCGAACGGACCCGAGAAGCCCTGAACTCTTGCATGTGTGTGTCAATGTCCTTTTCAAACCTCTCCTCTGTTTGCCAAGAGCGCTTGCGACATTGTGTGTCTGGCGATAGGTTATTTTTGTTGAGACAGACATGTCAGATCATTTTAAATATAAGTTTTAGCGGTTACCTTGGCGTCATCGTCATAAAAACAAATGGAGCAGCTCGCCAAATTTGTTGCGAGGCCACCGGGGCTGCAGACTGCACTCACGTCAGTTTACATTCGGGTCCAGTCGGGTAAAAAACAATGCCACTGGTTTGGGTGACGGGTCGTAGTTGGGCCAAAATTGCTCTCAGATTTGAAAGGTAAAATACATTGTTATTAACATTTTTATATATATATTTTGTTTTGAATTTATGTAGCCTATTATTTATTTCAAATAATTTTGTTCCCTAAGGGCGGGATGAGAAACTCCTCTATACTAATTTAAAAGTGCCTTGCTTGTAACAGATGTTAAAGCAATGCAGTTAATAAGTTTTATCTGAAATGCTTGTCCACTGAAAATAAAGTTATGATTTAGAATTAGCATAATTGCCAAGTTTTATAGTTAAAATCTTTAAAGAGAGGTTAATTGTATATTGTGGTTTCTTAATAAAGGAAATTAAGAATAATGTAAATTGCGCATGTGGTTCTGGCCCCCTTGGTATAAAGGAGAAAAATGCTGGCCTTCGTCATTATCAAAGTTGCCCATCCCTGTTTTACATCTTTCTCTGACACTTTAAAATGCTTTTACCCAAATGTTTGCTGCATTTGTGCATCCATCATTTGCGATGATTTGATCGTATAGCTGCACAATTAATCGTTAAAAGATTGTGATCTTGATTCGACCCCCCCAAACAATCTTAATCCAGCATTTCGACGATTCAGGTAATTATATTTTCAAGGAGGAAAGACGCAGTCTCGTCAGTTCTCTCGACAACACGCAATCACAGCAACCGCAATGACATTATATTTATTATTGCGCAAGCCAGATGTGCTCGTGTTCGCTCCACTGGTACAGCGGATGCTTTCGCCGAGAAGTTAGACAGAAAGAAACAGAAACTAAAGAGAATGAGAGGAAAGAGTTTTTTCAGCACAGGGTGAAACATTGGCTGCGTCCAAATTTTGCGACCACGCTTGCTGTCTTTGCACTTGACTACTTGACTACTTACATGACATTTTCCTGTATTTGGCCCAAGTGTTCTAGTGGGCATGAAGATTAAGTTAGCATGTAGATTTATTCACCCAATGGACGTTCAAACAGCTTGAGAATCCTCTCAAGCGAAGGTTTCCGCCTTCCAATTGGTTGCCGCCGAACATTTCTGCCTTGTGATTGGTTGCCACAGAACAGCGTCATAGCTCATTACCATAATGTCAGCAAATTGCACCAAAACGTATTCAGTTTTTTTACTTTAAATAAAATGAATACATAATTACTCTACAATTAGCATTAACTGAATTTAAAGATTATCTACACTTTTCTGAAATTTTCTGAAGCATAATTCCTTTGCACCTGTAAAAACTAATGATAAACTAATGTTCAGGGGTAAATTAAAAAAGTTCTTGAGAATCGTGAGATAATCGTGATCTTTATTTTAAGCAAAAGAACCGTGATTCTCATTTTGTACAGTATCGTGCAGCTCTATTTGATTGTGTCATCATCAAAGACCTTATTGTTCGATAAATTTATTCAGCCTTTTCAATTTTTCTGCCAAAAAACTGAATATTTAGTTGTTAGCTATTTTCAGACAAATAATTTTGGTTATCGAAAATTCATCCTTAATTCAAAGCATATTCTGGGAACTCATGCAAAGCAATCTGGGAGGCAAAAATACTCATCAACCATTTTCAGTTTTTTTTCTTCAAATTTTGATTCCCAGAATGCTTTGCATGAGGCTGTTATTTTAGTTTTATTCTGTAAAGGTAAATGTACTTGTAATGTTTAATGTTCATTTAACTTTGAACAAACTGTTGCCAGTAAATAACATAAATTAAAATCTACAGTAAGTTACTGACAAACAGATGCCAGTAATACTGTCATTTCTACACAAATTTTACAGTGCAGACTTGAAGTCTGATATGCAGCCAAATGCAAAATATCTACGCACCATCTTGCGCATACATTTGAATGAAAGTCAATAGAACGAAAAGTGTTTTGTAACCGCCCTTTTGAGCTCCAACACTCCCTGTGACCCTATCAAAAAAATGAGGGAAATCATGGCAGCATACATCGTCACTGGAACGGTACCATATATGTACAGATATGTACTTTTGAGGAACCAGTATGTACCTTTGAGAATGTACTTTAAAAAGCCCCTTTCAGAGCTTTTGTACGAGAATGTATTTTAACATCACTAAATGTCATCAAAATGAGTATATAAAGTTACAGCAACCCATTACTAGTCAAGTCATAAAATAGTCAGTTAAAATGACTTGTACAGATTGTATTTAAAATGTAAGGCAGAAAACATTTATATAGTATGCATAGGATAAGCATAAAATAGGGATGGATGTATTCACAGTATGGATGGATGGATGTCTGTTGTGCAGGAACAGAGCTGATCTTATTTGAAAGGATCTAAAATGTTGTTTATTGTCCAACTATTTCCAATGATTATCAGCGAGTCACACTGAAACTGATGTACCGCAGATGTAAAAACAGTATGAGGTTGAGTCAGCTTCTTCAGTTTACAAGTGAAATTGAAAAGCACTCTTCTAAAGCAGAAGCATTAGGAGGAAAATTATTAATGAATACGCTAGCATTCACCTTGAGCTCAATGGAGAAATTATTAGCCTAGCGTTTAGCTCATTATACCTCCGTGCAAGACCAAATTCTACTGCTAAATAATTGTGCTGCCTTCCATTAAACCAAAGCGCATGTAAGCTTCCTGGGACATGTAATTCATTACCAGAACGTAACGCAAAGCTTGTGCGCTACGCTAACACACCTCTTGTGTTAGTTTAGTCATTACAATTCCATGCACTATCCTTTGTTCATGCTAATATGTAATAATCTCCATGTCAAAGCACCTCGTTCCCTTCTCATTACTATTAAACACACACGTACACTCATATAGACTGCAGTGTTGTTGATTAGCTCTGTAATAAAGCTCTGCTCTGTCTTGCCCTCCTGATAATCAAGGCTTGGGCTGAGTGCAGTCATGCTCATCAGACAATGGCCTGATGTGATTGGGCCACATTGTCATTAAAATCCTCCAGTTCTTCTCTGTGACTCAGATTCCCCTCTCGAACACAGATACCAGGCATAAGTCACACTCTCAATGTTCTATTCAGCAACAGGGTGCACAGCACTGGGTCCAAAAGCCCCCAGAGATAACAGCCTTTCATATTGTTGTAAAACTGAGATTGTATTGCTCATTTAAGAAAAATAAAATGAATAAAAGAATGAATAATAGGGGAATTTAAAAAAGAGCAACAGCCAGCCGCTGTAATAACACAGCTTAGCCCCACGGGATATAAAACGTGTGCTAAGGAAGGTTGTAAATATGCGAATGTACTCATCCAAGTGCTGTGTAAAGACGTGTACTCCACGCTGCTTTGGGAGTGTGGGAAGAAATGCACAAACTGAATACACTCATCTAACATGTTGTTGCTCTGTTATGAATTTCCTTATTTCTCTGATCATTTACAAAACATATATTAGGTGTGAAAGCAACACATTTATTTATACATCTTTTTCTCACATACTGTACTTACACTGCATCCAGAACCCTGCGTTCACAGCTGAGTGATGCTTTTTTGTACCCTCACAAAAGAGCAAACGATAACTTTCCTGTTCATTCACCTTCAGTACTTCTGCAGGTGGAATGATTTTCCGAACTCTGTCCGGTCTGCTGGGTATTCAAAAACAGCTGAAGATGTATCTTTTAGGGAAATACTTGACATGTTCTTATATGCTAATTTAAAAAAAAAAACTTTTCTTTCTTTCTCACTTTTTCAACAGGTACTGTCTATAAACATTTTTTAAATTTTGTATAGCACTTCTCAAATTATTGACTCCATAGTCCCTAAATCAATGGTCTCCAACAGGTTGGAGTCTGTAACGGCGCATTCACACGGGGCGTCAGCGTTAACGCTTCCCATTCACTTTTAATGGGTGACGTCATGCGTTGCCGAACTGAATTGTGGATCCGTCGGCGCTGCGTCAGTGCCGTTGCTCGCTGCAGAAGTTGAACATTTATCAACTTTCCAAGCTGCAATGTGTGCGTCAGCCAGTCAGATCGCCTTATGCAAATAACCTAGGCAGGGCCAGCCAATTACGTTTATGGAAGAACAGAGCATGTGTAGCGGCCACTGTGATTGGCTGTTGGCCACGCTTCAGACAAGCCTTCCGTTAAGCGTTAACGCTGACGCCCCGTGTGAATGCGCCGTAAGATGCCCACCAAAGCCCATTCCATTAATACCCTCAATTTTAATATTTATTTATTACATATATTTTTTTAGATTAGCTTGGCTTCTTTTGTTTGCTAACATTTTAAATAGGGATGCATAACGATTAATCGAGATTAATCTATTGCATAATAAAAGTTTTTTTACATCATATATGTGTGTCAACTGTGTATAATAACTTTGTATAGATAAATACACACACATGCATCTATATATTTAAGAAATGTTTACATGTGTATATACATTTCTATATTTATGTATGATTTATAATAAATATAAATGTATTTTTTTCTTAAAATTATACATGTATGTGTGCATATTTATATTGTCATAATTATTATTCACAGTTCACACACATATATGATGTAAACAAAAACTTTTATTCTGCAATAGATTAAACGTGATTAATCGTTATGCATCCAGATAAAACCTATTAACACGTAAAATCAAATAAAATCAACAAGTAAAAGAAAAATGTAGACTATATAAAAAAGTAGCCCTCCAGTTTTTTCCATTGTCGTACTGAAAAAAATGATTCATTGAATTTAATCAATTTTTTTAAGGTAAGTGGTTGCAATCAATTTATTTAAGCTACATTTAAACAAAAAAGATTAGTAACGTAAAATAAAATATAAATATTTTGTTTAAATGTAGCTTAAATAAATTGATTGCAACCACTTACCTTAAAAAAATTGATTAAATTCAATGAATAATTTTTTTCAGTGTAGCTCTTGCTTACAAAAAAGTTGATGGCAGAAGGTTGGGGCGGATCATCTAATAATAGTTTAATTTATTTATTTTATTTAATAATAAAAGATAATGAATTTCAAACTGAACCAATCATATTAATATAAGTACATATGCATACAAATAAATTGCTATAATACGTATAGAAGTATTTTATACTTCATACAATAGTTAGTTAGATCATCCAATAATAGTTTTCTTTATTTTATTTAATAATAAAAGATAATGAATTTCAAACTGAAGTTACTGAAACAATCATATTTTTATTAATATAAGTACATATGCATATAAATTTATATAATAGAAGTATTTTTTTGAACACAGCTCTCGACCAATCTGACTCCTTCACGCGACTGACTGTCACTGCCTGCATTTTCAACTGTCCTCGCGGCTGCTGCAACTTTTGCTCTCTTAATCTACTCTATAAATCAAAAAGGGGACAAAAGGGTCCTATTGTCTTTGTGCATATAGATAAATTAGATAAATTAATAGAAACAATACAACTTTAAATTCACACTTGAGCTAAACTGCCCTACAAAGGTTAAGTGCAGTAACTACGCAAACACTGTAACCGAGAAAAATGCCCTTAAAGTTTTTTACACCAGCCACTCAAACATGTTACAGAAATTTTGGCACACACGTTTCTCTGAAATGGGACAAAATTAAACCAGGAGACTTTGTCATAAGACACAACAGATGTCACAAAGCCCTTTCAATTTAATTTCAACCCTTAACTCAAGTCTGACCAAATTCGTATTTACTGCACTTTATCTTTGTAGGGCAGTATAGCCTACCGAGGTTGTGGAGGCTCGACGTCAGCATATTTCGCGGAGGTTTTAACTGCTGCCAGCACTCCCGTGCCTTATCAGTGCATATCTTAATGCGCGCCTACGGTATATACATAAAAAAACAAACAGCAGCCAATGAGCAGCCGGCGGGGGCAATAACTACTCAAGATTTTGCTTCAGTATAATTTTCGGGACAATTAGAACAGGATTCGGGATTCAGGACAGCAGCTTAGATTTCGGGACTGTCCAGAATTTTCGGGACATCTGGTCACCCTAGAGACAACGTAGGGATGAAACACGCTCTATAGAGCAGTTTGTCTGTTTAGAGCTACTGTAGAAACATAACAGTGTCTTGCATGTAAGGCAGGGATGGGCAACTTTGGTCCTGGAGGGCCGGTGTCCTGCAGAGTTTAGCTCCAACCATAATTAAACACACCTGAAGCAGCCAATTAAGGTCTGACTAGGCATACTAGAAACTTTTAGGCAGGTGTGCTGAGGCAAGTTGGAGCTAAACTCTGCAGGACACCGGGCCTCCAGGACCGAAGTTGCCCATCCCTGATGTAAGGAGACCCGCTGTGTAGATAAAAACGTCTCTTTCTAAGGTAATTAAAATAATACAGTTCTTTATGTAAGGTCTTTGTACACCACTGACAATATAGTTATGTATATTATATTGCATTTCTGTAAAGAGATCCTCCTAAAAGTCACACAATGAACCTTTAAGTCACTTTCATGGTAAACATTTTATTAGTATATGCGTTACCTGGGGATCAAACCGTAGTTCATTGCACTGCTAATGTAACACTCCACCAATTTAGCATCAGAAACACATTCATATTAGACTGTCACACACACCTGTCTATTCACACATACACACACACATTTTCCATTATCCTCTGGCAACCATTACACAGCACAAGACATTAGAGTAAAATATCCTTGTGCATCCTCTGAGCCCTCTCTCCCTCATTACACCATGCTCTCTTTAGATGGCCCTTATGTTTCCCCCACACGGCCCTCTCTCTCGCTCTTCCTTCAGCCCTCTGAGGAGCTGTTTTGCAAAATCACTCTGCACGGCCAGCAATACACACACACACACACACACACACACACACACACACACACACACACACACACACACACACACACACACACACACACACACACACACACACACACACACACACACACATCATTCCATTTACTCTGCCTTTCCCTGACTCCACCCCCCTCCTGAAACCAGAGAAAGTGTGCATCCTGTCTTTTCATTACCCTCTTATTTTCCTCCCACTCATGTACGTCTTGTTTTTTTTTTACTTTTTTGTTCTGTTAACCTGTTTCACATTGGCAAATAAGTCTCCATCTCGAGCCCTTGTGTTGCTAATTTCAGAAACTGTATGAAGAGAGGAGGCGGACTGCTCGTAGAAGAAATAAATGACAGAAATTGTAATACTTAATACAGCAGTAGGAACAGAACTCCAATCATTGTTTTGATAAGAGTTGGTGAATAACAATACATTTAGACTTTATGTTTTATCAGTGGAAGCCCTGGGTTTTGAACTCATGATCGTGGCATTGCTATACCAGGTGAGCTACATGACAGCTTTAAGTTGCATTCAGACTAGCAGTGACTAGCAGAGCGATGCGTTCTTATTGATTTCAATGGAAGTTTGGAGACTTCATGCAACACGAGTGACAGTGACAGTTGGGGCGTGTTTTAGTCGTGCGTCAAAGTTGAGAAATGTTACTTTATGCAAACAATGAGTGACTTTTGGGAGCAGTGGAGTTCACATCATCCGTCTCTCGTCAGTTACTGGAGTAGACGGTACTCATTTGTTTATGACAACCAGATTTAGAAACGCCTCTTTTAAAAGAGACGAGTGACACACAGCGAAAAAGTCGCTTATAATGTGAATGTACCTTTACTCTTTCATGCACATGAACAGAATCAGCCATGAAATGGAATCTGTTAAAGGAATATTCCATTTTCTTAAAAGAAAAATCCAGATAATTTACTCACCACCATGTCATCCAAAATGTTGATGTCTTTCTTTGTTCAGTCGAGAAGAAATTATGTTTTTTGAGAAAAACATTGCAGGATTTTTCTCATTTTAATGGACTTTATTAAAGCCCAACATTTAATACTTAACTCAACACTTAACAGTTTTTTTCAACGGAGTTTCAAAGGACTATAAACAATCCCAAACGAGGCATAAGGGTCTTATCTAGCGAAACGATTGTCATTTTTGACAAGAAAAATAAAAAATATGCACTTTTAAAGCACAACTTGTCGTCTAGGTCCGGTCGTGATGCGCCCACGCAATACGTCATAACGTCAAGAGGTCACAGAGGATGAACGCAAAACTCCGCCCCAGTTTACAAGTGTGGAGAAAGAGGACTGTTCCTACGTTATTGTGTGTCAACTGATACTAATGAATGTCTTTGAGTCAGTTTATTGTTTAAAATAGTCCGCAAATTTGCGTTTTATATATGTAACACGTGACCTCCCTACGTCACTACGCATTTACGTTAGATCGGGCTGGACCGGACCTAGACGAAAAGTTGTTGTTCAAAAGAGCATATTTTCTATCCTTCCTGTCAAAAATGACAATCGTTTCGCTAGACAAGACCCTTATGCCTCGCCTGGGACCGCTTATAGTCCTTGATACTCTGTTGAAAAAAACTGTTAAGTGTTGAGCTAAGTATTAAGTATTGGGCTCTATTAAAGTCCATTAAAATGAGAAAAATCCTGCAATGTTTTCTCAAAAACATAATTTCTTCTCGACTGAACAAAGAAAGACATCAACATTTTGGATGACATGGTGGTGAGTAAATTATCTGGATATTCTTTTAAGAAAATGGAATATTCCTTTAACATGATGCAAGCATTTATTATAACATTTTATTCAAATTTTAAAGATATTAATAAATAAATACTACGCATAAAGGGCAAACTTGTTGAACAGTTTTGGAGATTTAAGTATACAGCAACTGTACTTGCATGCCCATTACCTGCATAGAAAATAGCTACCTGGGCCATTATTTAGATAATGGCCAAATTAACTGACTGACATTTAAAGAGACTTTCCCACCCCTACACTGCCAGAACAAAAATTGTCAAAAATGGCCTCTAGCTATCACTTGGGTGGTAACCGTACACCACCTATACTAAAGAGTTCATATTTGTAGTCATATTTGTTATTCATTCAAATAATGAATATTGGTCCTTTAAATGTACACACTGGTCCCAAATGAATACACATCAATACCTAAATGATACATTTTGGGAACTTCTTTAACCATACTGCTGCCCCAGTGAAAGCTTGAGACAATTTTATCTGGCAGTGTACTTCCATCACAGATGTTACAGTTTCTCCCAGGATGTTATCACCCTGCTGAGCGGTTTAACCATTTTTTTTTCTTTCTCAATTATCATCCACTCATCACATTTTATGTTGTTTAAAGCAAAACCAACCTCCATCATCCATCTTTTTCTATTTTTTCTTTTGAAGTCTCCTACTAACACACTCAGCGGTTCTTTAATTCTTTCCCCCAGGTGTCCATCGAAAAATAAATACAGGACCCAATCTACCCTCTTCCTTTATCCTATCTATCAGTCTTTCTTAACTACCCATTTGCCATCGTTTTCACTGGAGGATACTCTACCAATCCAGCTCATTGGTAAAAGATCTATTGCTAAAATCCTTCTCCCTAAAAATTCAAAAGGGAACAGCTGGAGGCACTCCTTATGTGGCCTCTCTCACCAACCAGGTGGCACGGGCAGATAAAAAGCGATGGCGAAGCTTTGATTCCCCTCACGCAAAACTGGCGTCTCTGAAAGGTGTCTGCCACTGCGCCCCTTCCCTTTGTACGTCGGGCTCACCGCACATTGAACAAAACAGCTGGGAGGCTTCGATAACACCTATCCTTCCTACCCCTTCTCCAATAACTATAAACAAACAGAAAGGGAGACTCCCAGACTTACCCAATTATATCCACAAAATGTTAAATGTGGATTACTGGCATAATTTGGATTTTTATAACATTTGCCCTTCAAGCATGGGATATGACACTTGTTCACCTAAAGCAATTGTGTTGACAATTTTACAGTGTAGGGGTCTTTAACACTGACAGTGTTATTGTTGTAATTGGGATTAATAGTCTTGTGCTTAAGCCATGTTCACAAGTCTAAATAAAGATCTATGAAACAATAAAGTTAATGAATGGTGCTACATTCATCAGGTCAGGGGGGCTCTCAAACAAATAGGGTTTGACAACCGAGTGCTGACACAAGGAATTGTCATTTGTACATTTCCTGGTATTTGTGTCACTTATTGTTAATCAGACCTGAATGAAATAAAGATTGTATTATCAGACCTGAATGAGATGAATTGTGTATTTTTATCATTTTCCGCAGAGGAAATTGCTAAAGTATCTAAACCTTCAGAAATAAAAAGGTCAAAATGGTCCCTAGCTGTCACTGGGGTGGTACCCTTTTGCACCTAAAGAGTTCATATTACAGTTTTTTACAGACGCTAGGACACATTTCTCAATACTTAGGTCACTTTCGCAAAACTCTTCACACAATTCTCCTAACAAACTTTTAGCTTGGCAAAGCAGTTCATTTCACATTCAAAATGCACCACAACTACCAAAACAATTTATTCAGGTCTCAAATCAATTCATTCCTCCACAACACTAGCAAAGGTTGACAGTTGACTAACACACTTTGTCACCCACAAAACAATGACCTAAAAAACACTAACAACATGTAGCATTATACAATGTTGCTCTGTTTATAATTCACTCCAATATATGTTACTGGAATGAATCAGACATGATGCAGAATTCCTCAATATTTTATGTGACGTAATTCCAAAATACAAGAATTTGTATACACACTATCCAATGATAAAGATACAGTAGTAATGCTAATCTACTCTGTCTTCTCCATTTGGCAAATTGCTTTTATAGCATTTATTTTTAGATTTATAATATATTTCATTACAGTTTTTTTCCAATTGCTAACACACAATTTTGCAAACTAGTCTGGTTTTATCAAAAAACTTAACACAATTTACAAAACCACACACCCAAATAGCCAAATACCACATATATCCTGCAAAATGAAGCACTCCAACCTAAACTACATTTAACATTATCAAAATCAAACTTTGACACAAATTGGAACACACTTCATTCATATTACCAGATTTTTGTCTAACCAACTACACACAGTTGGGCATAATGAAAAGTGCACTTTTCTTTAGTATGCTTTGCCATATAAAATACTGTATGTATTAGATTGTTCACATTCACAGAAATATTTGCAGATACACACACATGCTGTTGAATTTTTTTATTTTTCACCAAATAACAGGCAATATATTCCCTTGCCAGACATCGAGGGAAGAAGCGCCTTGAGCTCCTTATCCATCCCTAAATTGCACCAACATCAATCTCATCACATGCCTCTTCCATCGCCTGCAAAAGATGCATGCGCACAAAGGGCTGGTGGTCATATACCTTCCATATAACTCTTCTATGGGGTTCAAAAATGGCAAGTATGGGGGGAGGTATTGCACGAAAAATGTTTGGTAGTCAGCAAACCAGTTTTGGACTGGGGCTGCACGATGAAAGCTTACGTTGTGCCATACTACAACATACCGGTTTCTTTGGTCTGCATCATTCATACATTCTGATGGTATGAGAATGTTGTGGAATCTTTCTAGAAATGTGAGAATATGGGCTGTGTTGTATGGTCCAAGGTTGGCATGACGGTGGAGGACACCATCCATATTGGAAATGGCAGCACACATTGTGATGTTCCCAGTTCCCACCACGTTAGCCAGGAACATCTATAATGGCTCTGTGGCCTATGACGTTCCTGTGGTCTTTTCTAGGGCTTACATCCTGATTGAAGTGTTAACAATTAACCATTCAGGTGTTTGGGCAGGTGGGACATATATTGGCCATTAGCTCGTGTAGTGTCATTTTGAATGGTAGTGTTTTGAAAAGGCAAACATGTGACTTTATGTCAAATTGTTATGTCTTGTGCAGAGAACCGTGTTCAGAGCATTTAAAAAGTGCCATTGTGAATTGCAAAATATGTGTAAAGCAGAACATGTGTTTAGACTTTTGGAGACTTGAGAAAAGGTGTTGCTCTCTGTGTGTCAGTTTAAATAGTTGTGCTGTTCATGTCATGTTAGTGTGTTAGCAATTGGAAATATATTACTGTAGAAATGTAGCAAATTGCTGTCTTATTCAGTTTTGTATTATGTTATTGTTTTGAACATAAGTTTAACAGTTTTGAAAACAGTATGTAAGCATGTGCAAATTGGCATGAATGTATAAAACGTTTTGGCAGTTGTTGTGTCTGATTGAGAAAAGAATTCATGAAATTCGAGAGATCTAGTCATTGAATGCATTTTGTGCCAAAGCAATGATAATTGATCCTCAGATTAGCCCACATAGACTTCTGTTGTGCTCACTGTGTGAAGAGTTTTGCGAAAATAAAAGTATTGAGAAATGTGTCCTAGCATCTGTAAAACACTGTAGTACCTCAGAGGTACATCTGTACATAAATGGTACATATTAGGACCTATATAAAGGTTACTCCCCCAGTGACAGATTGGGACCATTTATTTACATTTTTTGACAGTGTATCTGTATGTCTGTTTGTCTGGCCTGAATGAGATGAATAATTTATTGAATTACCAGACCTCAATTAAAGCGAAAGTGGCATGATTGTCAAGTATGGTAGACCATACTCGAAATGTTAACTCTAACCTTTGCATTTAACCCATCCTGCATTTTGTTTCTAAAAGAATAATAATATAATAAGAACTTTTCATTTAAAAAATTTAAATTATTCAACAATGCGCCAAGTAAAGACTTAATGGGGCGGTTTCCCTGACAGGGATTATCTTAATCCAGGACTATGCCTTATTTTAATTAGGAAATATAACTAGTTTTAACAAACATGCCTTACTAAAAACATTACTTGTGTGCATTTTGAGGCAAAACAAACAGCACTGATGTATTTTAAGATATGTAAGTGCAAGTTGTTTTCAGTTTGGAAAGCTCTTTAAAATGTTTTAGTCTAAAACTAGTCTAATCCCAGTCCGGGAAACCGCCCCATCATGTTTCTAATTAAGCACTTTTTGATATGATGTTACAGTTTTTTACAGATGCTAGGACACATTTCTCAATACTTAGGTCACTTTTGCAAAACTCTTCACACAGTGAGCACAACAGAAGTCTATGTGGGCTAAACTGAGGATCAATTATCATTGCTTTGGCACATGTCTGATTCATTCCAGTAACATGTATTGCAGTGAATTATAAACAGAGATGTGTCCTTGTTTTACACAAGAAAACATTGTTTAATGCTACATGTTGTTAGTGTTTTTTATATCATTGTTTTGTGGGTGACAAAGTGTGTTTGTCGGCTGTCAACCTTTGCAGTGTTCTGGAAGAATGAGTTGATTTGAGACCTGAATAAAGTGATTTGGTAGTTGTAGTACATTTTGAATGTGAAATGAACTGCTTTGCCAAGCTGAAAGTTGGTTAGGAGAACTGTGCGAAGAGTTTTGCAAAAGTGACCTAAGTTTTGAGAAATGTGTCCTAGCGTCCTGTAAGGTCAAAAGGGCGACCATAACAAACTGATTTATCTGTCTGCTTTAGATTTCCCATGAGCATTTTGGCATGTGAACAGGAATCTGACTGACTCAACTTTTCATTCCACTGTTAGCTATATAAAGCTCCATTGTGAATGCAATTTAATATAATTTAGCCAGTGGGTGAAGAGGAGAGAGAAGATGCACGAGGCAAAACTCATGATATAAGGCTAGCGCAGTGCGAAAGTACCACATAATGAGCACAGCCCAAGGGGGACATGGGCCTTTAAGGATCTTTATATCCTTCTCTCTTAAGGAAAGAGGGATATAGAGATCAATGATTAATCAAGGCTTAATCTGCTATCATTAGGTCTAAGTGGAAGGGCTCATCATCTCCACTCTGACGCTCACACTCCGAATGCTTAAAGCTCTTTCCTTCCTAGATGAAGAGACCTCATCACTCTCCATCATACGGGAACACTGGATGATGGATATGACCTTTTTGAAATCCAGCACCTTGTTATTTAGTTTGAACATCTGATGCTATATGCGTTCCTGTTTCATTTTATTACAATTCAAGTAGTAAAGTTCAAAGAAAGTAAATTAGAAAGATGCAACCCAAATCAATTCCTATAAAGAATGACATTTTTAAACAGTGGTATCTTTGCTAGACGCAACCACTCTTGGTTACTGTTGCTAGGTCTTAAAACCTTACATAACGGCTTTATTTAGTCTATTCAGATGCTTGTTGTGGCGTTAAAGTTGTACAAATTAATAATTATAATATTTGATATTGAAATTGTTCTTATGTGGACTGGCATGACGTGTCATGGTATATAAATAGGTTTCTCTTTAAAAAATGTATATACTTAGATGTACACAAAAGCTTGTTGAGAATACAGCAAATGGCAACGCAAGGTTAGTAATGCTTTAAAGGAGCTCAACAGAGGGTCAATTGCCGAATGAGAGGTTAGCGAATATTTAAAAGTACAGGGCTTGTCTCTTGACGTGCCAAGAATTTATCCTCCCTTACCTCACTTTCATTTGAACTGAAGGCCATACAAGGTAGAGAACACAACAGGCAGAATTACATCCCATCTGCTAGAGAGAAGTGAATTCTCAGAATAGTACACCGATGACCCATATTCAAAGGGCTGTGCTAAATGTTTCAATGTAAGTATGCTATTATTGTTATGTAGTAAGTGCAGACAAAGTACTAATTTGCAATGAACCAACAGATATCGATTAGCTGGTTTGTTTAGATCACAGTTGGATCTGCACTGTGTAAACCCAGTGTCAGAATACTTTTAAGTTATCACTTTGTGTTATTTTCAGATCCTGACTAAATAGAACAAAATAAAACAGTTGTGTCCTGCTTACTTATGTCATCTATAGGTAGGCTATTATACCTACAAATAGGCCCGTCGCGACAATGACTAAATCAACTTATCGCATGATACATGAACATGGCCTCTGTAATTTTTATTTTTGAGAGGTGATATATTGATATATATGGTGTTTACATACACGCCAGTAATGATTTTAATAAGGCATATTTGTCTGGGAAACCACCCCCTAGTGTTTAGATCTAAGTTGTAAACTCATTATAAACATGACTGCGTGTAATGGCGCATAGTCCTCATCAGGTTTTTACATTGAACAATAACTATTAGCTGTTTAACTCTTTTGCTGCCATTGACGAGAATTTCCGGCTTTCCGCAATACCGCTATTATCGACCAGGTCTTCCGCAACTTTTTAAACCCAAAATTATTGCCCTATGGCAAGCTGCTGAATGTCTGTGTCTGTTTTAAAGATCGCTCTGAATGGGATCTCTATGAAAAGTCTGTCACAAAAATGGAATTATCTCAGGGTTTTGCTCAAAATGTGGTGTTTTTGCAGAAACCTACCCATATTCAAGACCTGATTACAAAAGAACTACTGAAGGTAGGATGAAACCTTTTTTTGTTTAAAAGCAGAGGGTCTGTTCTTTCATTTGATATATTGTATGTTTATATATTTAAAGAAGAACATTTTCTGGAAGGCATTAAACCTTTGTGAAAATCATGAAAAACGCTGGCGCTGGCTGGCAACTTTTTTTAAAAACGCTGGCGGCGAAAGAGTTAAAATTTAAGTGCATATTTTATAATATTTATTTGTTTTAAATAGTTAATATTAATATTTCATATTTTTCATCTTAATATTCTTAAAAATCTAAGTAGTGTTCTTAAAAAGGATGTACCTATATCTAATAATCACAAATAATCCGTGACACAAAATGGTCTTAAAAATAGACCTTTCTCACAATAACCGGAAATACGTAATCGTCGTGAAAGCGAAGTTCCTGTCAAGCGTCAACACACCAGAAAAACATAAACCCGGGCAAGTTTAAAATGGATCAAAGAGTCTACACAACTTTGTTTACGGATTTGCCAAATATTACATTTGCTGATGTGACACGACTCATGGAGGAAAACGTTTTCCATGAAGAATTTGTCCATAGATATCAAGGTAAGTAGAGAGCGAGTCTAACTGTTACTGAACTGTTAACTAAAACGACACATTAGCGTGTCCACTTACACATAATGTATGTATAGTAGATGATATAGACTACCTTACTAAAACATTATAGTCTGCTTTGAATGAAGCATTATGGTACCAATTACCTTCAATTACTGCCTATGGTTGTCCAAGTGAACGTCTTGTGTGCAGCAACAATAACCTTAGCCGGATGCTATCATTATCAGTTAAATTTTTGTCTGGTAATGTCTGTGTTCGTATGTGTGTAGGGGTGAACTTGATCCAAGGAAAATAGCTAGGGACAGCATGTGGTTGCAAGTGGCGACCAGTGAGCCCTAAAATGTAGTCGTCTTAAGTGAAGTGTCTGCTGCATATAAGTGCTCCCATTTTTTATGGTGAAGTTAGATCCTTCATCCCGCCGGATATACTGAATCCAAGTCTGTCTAACTTCACCATCAACATGGAATGAATGGAACAGATATGGCTTTTTACGTTGCCTTGACTGTGGAGGAAGTAGATTTCCGCGACGATTGCGTATTTCCGGTCATAAATACGGAAGTTGTGAGAAAGGTCTATTAACCTACTTATGAAAAGTAGTTATCGTGACAAACACAACAGTGGTAACAAGCCATTTCATGACCCATAATATCCTGTCCACAGGGGCGTCGGACTGGGGGTAAAGCCAGTACTGTTTACCAGGGCCCCAAGGGAGGAGAGGGCCCTTGAAAAGTCTGGAATATATTTTATTTTACCTGAATATTTTCATTTCCTAATTAAATTTCATAATGAATAATGGCCTAAATCAGGAGGAAAGACATGAGAAGGAAATAAAACAAAATGAGGGAAAAGGTTTGTGACTGACTTCTTTTCAAAGAAAGGTGAGCACAAACTAGAACACGAAATCTATAGTGCTAAACTGTTTGAATATCCCCGCGATTGTTAGTGCTAAAAATGAACTGAGACAACCCATTGAAAAAGCAAAACATACACTTTCAGATGATAATATTTGGTTATAGGCTACATGCAATTTAAGGTGAAAGGCTAAATAAATAAACTGTATACTAACAATGCTGTTTGCATACAAAACACCGTTATAATAGCCTAATTTGAAACATGTTGAATTTTAAATGAATAGGCTATAATATCTTAAAATAGCAACAATAGGCATGTTTGGTTACTAAACAAGTCTTGTTTGGTTATCACACAGTTTTTTCATAGTGATTAGAAAACTAAAATGGAAAAATAGGGGGGTCACATCACATCAGGACTGCCTATGCATAGGGCCCGGGACCTTGTGCTATGCCCCTGCCTGCAGAGATGAGTGACATTTACCTCAGAGGGACGTAATCTATCAACAGTAATATTAAACAGTATGGGGAAAAAGCTTACAATATGATTTGCTTAAAATCTGACTCCTGCTAAAAAAAACCATAACTTTTCTGCTTTCAAACTATGTATAATATACAGCGCAACATTTCAGATGTCAAATCCTTTTTAATTATAATATATTCTAAAAGAAGAAGAGTCTATTGCAGTTTATGTAGCTGTGTTGTCAAACCAGACTCTAAATCAGTGCTTCTTAAAGGGGACATTCCATGAAAATCAGACTTTTTCCATGTTTAAGTGCTATAATCGGGTCCCCAGTGCTTCCCAGAAAACATGAAAAATAGCAACCCTGTAACATGACGTAGTAAGGGGATCTTATTATAATGATACCGCCCCTTCATCTGCGCTATCCAACCATGACGCGGCCTCATGAGTGCGAGAGTCAGAGAGAAAGAATGACTGACAGCACGACACGTTTGTATTTCCTCAAACACAAACAGTAGCCTACAATCTTATAACTTGTAGTTTTAATGGTCTTTCTAAAGGTTGAATTAACGTTCTAAAGGATTAACGTTACCTTAGTGCAAGAGAGAGAGAGAGAGAGAGAGAGAGAGAGAGAGAGAGAGTGAGAGCGAGTGAGCGAACGAACGAGAGAGAGAGCAACGTGACGGTTCACTTTCATCAATACAAGTATGTTGTTTAATATGTTTCCCTGAAGTTTATATGAATGAACACGAGGATTAATGCACTGCACGAGACAGAGTGACAGAACAACGCGTATTCACTATCATACTCAATAAGCAGTTTCAAATGAATACGAGGAGTTACAAGATAGAGAGTGGAAGACTGACAGAAACACGAATGTGTTCAATCATACACAATAAACTTAAACATGTCATTTGATCTGTTTCTCTAAAGTTTAAGCATTAAATGTGTTGTTTTATTACAGATCATTTAAATGTGCTTGTGTGGTTTGGTCAAAAAGTAAACTTCTGAGTGTATTTTATTATGCTGAAAATCATTGTGCCTGTTTAAAACCTTGGCAGCATGAGACCTAAAAGTCCACAATGTACACATTGTACACAATGTTTATTCCACAATGTTGCCCATCTGCTGATAAACATGTATTTAGTATGCATATAACATATTATTGACTTTTTAAACTAGTTCAAATATATAATGCTGAACTTCCCTTACTAACTTCTTTCGTGAGAGAATGCAATGCCTTGTCTACAGCGCGAGCGCTTGAGACTCCGCCCACCTGAGCAGCTCATTTGGATTTAAAGGGATACACACAAAAAGCATTTTTGCTCACACGCCCAAAAAGTGCCTATTTTAACATGCCACAATAAATTACCTATAGGGTATTTTGAGCTAAAACTTTGCATATGTACTCTGGGGACATCAAAGATTTATTTAATATCTTAAAAACATCTTGTGGAATGTCCCCTTTAATTGGTTACTTTAGAATCCAGATTTGACATGCACCCAACACTGCACAAATACAGTACTACTGTTAATAATCGAAAACTAAACAATAATGTCCTGAAAAGCAGGCATACTGTTAAATTAAAAACTGTCTTAGCACACCAATATGCAAAGCTATTAACATAAGATAAATAGGAAAGTTTACTGAGTTACAATAACATCAGAAATGTTCCAGTCTAATGCTACCATCTACACAGAGCCCTGCGTACTGGAGTAACCAAATATGATATCACACGCTAAAGGTTTTTTATCATGGATTCCTACATGCTTGTACTGCTACTGTTACTTTTGTTATTGCATGGGATTGTTGACATGAAGTAGAAGGTCAAATGGTGACATATTGATGATCTATTGGTCACACGTCTTTACGTGATACAAATTTGCAAGACAGAGTTCACCAAGTTTAAACTTTGAAGTGAAAAGTAGTGTGGCCATGACATAACTCCTAGAACAAACAATATTCATTACTCATTTTACCAAGCAGCTAGTTTTTGCAAAAATATTGTGACTTTCTTTTTGAAGCTGAAAACTTGGGAAGCTCTTTTGCTCTTTCTACAGCTTTATAACAATATAACAATACTTTCTGCAGCTATTAAGAAACTCAAGCAGCTCATTTGCTTTAAGTTAACAGGCTGCATTAACCAAACAATACCTCATCTTTCAATGACATTCACTGAACTACTGATAAAAAAATGGAGGGTTGTTTTTAATGGAAAATATGAATTCAGTTAAAATATAACCAACCTATACTCTCAGACTATTTTGTGTACACGATTTTGCCCCAGTGTTTTTTTTTATTAAAACAAAATGTTGCTTGACAGATGAAAGGGAAGAAAACGTCAGTGTTTACTTTTAGATGCTATAACATGTCCATTTTCCTTATAGAACACCACTCCTTGTGTATATTACAAAAGACAACATGTATTTATGTGAATATGTGAAATATTTTGTGTTTATCTGCATAATTAAAATGCATCTGGTGTTCACCAAGTGTTTCCTATTCTGGCTGCATCATTCCTCTGATCAAAACACATCATTGTTGGAGTTGATCTTATGCTATATCCTGTGATATTAAACAATTAGGAAAATATATCTATTTTATATGGTAACTACTCATTTCAGTTCAATTATGATGGTAGGCATGCACAGTTGATGGTACCCCTTCACTTCCATAGTATTTGCGTCACCTAGAATGGAAATCAATGGGTACCTTCAACTGTGTCCTTATACCATCATTTATCAAAATATCTTCTTTTGTTTTAAATTGAATCATGAAACACATACAGGTTTGTAACAACATGAAGGTGAGTAAATTATAACAGAATTTTTATTTTTTATTTTTATCCTCCTAAGACCCGAGCATCTTCCAGCTATTTTGGTGTTAGGAAGAAGCAATAAATATAATAACCAAATATTTTTTCTTTGAACATGAAGAGTACAACAACACGTTTGTTTACAACAAGTTCCAATTACACAGAATTAAGTATTATTGTGCAAACAACAAAAATGTGATGTCTATGTATGTGGACACACCAGCTTGGAGGTTAAATATTATGACCAGGCCTCGTTCTGAAATGACTAATTATGGGGCGGTTTCCCAGACAGGGATTAGCTTAATCCAGGACTAGCCCTAATTAGGAAATATAACTAGTTTTAACAAACATGCCTCACTAAAAACATTACCTATGTGCATTTTGAGGCAAAACAAAGACCACTGATGTCAGTGCAAGTTGTTTTCAAATTTGGACAGCTCTTAAAAATGTTTTAGTCTAGGACTAGTCTAATCCCTGTCCAGGAAACCGCTGGTATAACACCTCTAATTAAAGGGCGTTTTGCAGGTTAAATTTTTCAACGAATTTGTTCAATTTGCTTGTTGATAATAAACATTTAAACTGTTATCCATTGTATTTTATGTTGTTGGGTATCACAAAACCTGAAAAAGTATGAAAAAGTACAGCGGTTTGCAATGATTCTCCTTTCCTCCACAACGCACTGTATGACGTCACACTGGGGAGAGAATCTACCAAAGCCGCCTTGAGAGAATGACTATAGAAAGACGAGTAAAGTACAGTTCTGATAGCGCAGATTATAGATAAATACATAGATAGATAGATAGATAGATAGATAGATAGATAGATAGACAGACAGACAGACAGACAGACAGACAGACAGACAGACAGACAGACAGACAGACGGATAGGCTAGTATAGAGAGATAGGCAGACAGCCAGATAGCATAACGTTAGCATATCTTCGTGTAGAAAGTAAACAAACAATTAACATACTCGTGCATGCTGGCTTGAGGGGGTCCGTGATCCTGCCTGAAATGGGTGTAACTTTATGCGATCTTCAGCACAAACGGTTTTGGCAGCATGTCTCTAATCCTGGAACCTGAGTGAAACACGTCACGTCTGTTCGCGGGGACCAGCGACCCAAACGCACTCACTTTCTTACAGCCAGTAGCGGAATGGCAATCGGTAGAGTCGGGACTTTCCCGGTGGGTCGATCTGATAATAGTTATACATTTCGAGTTAACACCGTCTTGCGGCGTGATGTGCGCCGGTTCCCGCAGCCCGCTGGTCAAACTGTGCAGCCTCTCTGCTCAACAAAGTATATAAAAGTGCTCAACCTGTTCGGCAGGTCCAAACATGTACAGGATTTATAAAAATACGGTGATCAATGAGCAGTTCCTCCTCAAATGGCATAGTCTGCCGTGATGTAAAAAGCCGCCGAACGCCTGTTTATTACAGTTTGTATGCGGTCGGATCTGAGTATGCTGCAGCTGCTGACTGCTGCTGCGTATAAAATGATCGTGTGATTCGTTATAATCGCATAAACAATATAACAAAGCATCCTTTTATTTCACAAAACAATATATTTGAGATATTATTTGATAGACTAGTAAGTGTGGATTAAGGATGTTTAAAAATCTCTAGCCTGGTGGTCAGGACATGAATGGATCAAATCAGCAGATTTGCGAAGATTTATTTATCTCCACATATATCATAAATAATAATTAGCAAGGTAACTTTGCAGTATAACACATTATATATTTCCTACGATGTATATATGATTTCCAAATTATATACGTAAGTATTAAACAGCAATAAATGTCTCATCTATCTCTATGGCTCTGGCTGAGGCTTTCTCCACTTCTCCCTAACGTGACGTCATCGCAGAATTGCGTAAAAAAAACGTTAATACCAAAAACGTAAAAAAGAGGTCTTTAAGACCATTTTTGAGACATTTTAAAAATTATACACATATCTTGAGTGATTTATGTACCCATTAATCGACAGTGGTGGTTCACCTGCAAAACGACCTTTAACTTATTAACTAATTTTGGTTTAAATTAGTTTCATTCATTATTATTTTTTAAATAAATCCAGATTTCCATTACCCATTATGAACATTTACAAGGTCACAAATCAATAACTGCCAAAAACTGAAAGCTGAAGTCATCTCAGGTGGCTTCTTACTGAAGTTATTTAATACCTCCAGTTGTACTTATACAAAAAGACCCAATTATTTGTTGACAGACACTTTTTCCAGAGCATTACAAATCCACATTTGTGACCTTGCAGGCATTATGCTCCACCAGTTAAGATACACGCATAAGAGAACTTGAGGTTCTCTTTGGTCTTAGTAAGCAGATCTGGTGAATCAAATCCCACAGAAGGAAATCAATTCAAGGTTTTTCAAACTATTAACATCACAAGCGCTTGTACAACTTGTGTCAGAGGACTACGGTCAAGGAAACACAACGCAACTTCAGTGGTATCCACATAACTGAAGGAATGTATCTTTATCTAGAGCAGGGGTTTTCAAACTGGGGTCCCCAGAAAAAACTGTATATAGTGTGTTTTCCTTATTACAATCTCCTTTATTTCACTCACTTATATGTAAGGTACGGGGTCCATTACCAAAGGTTCATCATTGGGGTCTTTGGCATCATAAAGTGAAAAACCCTGACCACACCTTGAAGAGACTGAAAACTTCACGTTGCTTGCACGTTACTACAACTAGTTACTGTACAGTAAGTACTGACCAAGCAGAAAGCCCAGAATCGAGGTCTAGAAAAAGGCTAGCCCCACTACCTACTGTAATATGAAAAAATAAGCTCCCTTGGTACCACAGGGCAAAGCAATGTATGCAAGGGCTGCAGGCTTACAGTACTTTAAAGACTAAATTAATTGGGACAGACTAATTGAATGAGCTGTAGGCGATTGTCATGTAGTAATCCTGATAGTTGGAGGTGTTGAAAGTATCATGCTTATTAGACACCGCCAGGCAGGTCAGCAGAAATCACAGAGAAGTTTCTATTAGAGAAAGTTTGTCTTTAACAGATTATCACACATTTTCCACAACAGGGGGTTTATATGATAACTACAGCTAACGGGGAAAATGTTCAGTGCTTAGGTCTGCTGGACACGTGGAAAGCAGCGGTGGCTCTTTTAAGACTACTTGAGAAGCATAGAGTCCCCTATAATTTCATCAGAAAATTCAGTAATTAATTGGCCTGTAAAACACAATGGATGTGGGCCCAAACAGCACCACTGAAACCAGAATTTGATGGAATCCAATAGCATTGATTTTAATGAACCAAAGATCAAACTTTATTGGGCAGTGGGTTTAAAAATGTAATTCTGGCTCCAATCCCAAAACATCACTGTCATTCTGTCAAAAGGAGAGTGCTTGTGGGTACAGACCAGAATGCAGTCGCAGTTCATTTCAATCTGTCATACAAATTTAGTTTAGCATTTATATTCTTAACCTTGGGCGTTTGAAAACTTTGTAAAGCATTTACAGCTTTTCAAATGATTTTTTTTCTCTCATTTTGTAAGTTCACTGTTTGTGTACTTTGAAGGTTAACAACTAGTGTTGAGAACAGAAATATTGTTTAAAGTAATAAATCAATCTTTTCAACTGATAATTGACATCTGTGCTTAAGGGTTGGCTTGTGACACAGGTACAATGATAATAAATGAGCACTCAATACAATTCAAGATTGAATAAAGTGTGCTGGATTAGAGATGGTCCGAGAATTAAAGTTCCTGTTCCTGTAGTGGGCTTGCGGGGCAGTTGTAACACGGACTGTTTACATTGTTGCACAAGGTTGAGCATTTGTATTTCTGGTATTTTTTTCTCACTGCTAAAAGACGATCTCCCGCAAATTATTTGAAATGTATAATGTTTTTCCAGAGATTTATTGATGAACGAGTGTTTTGGTTGCATGTAAGTACATTTTTTCATCATACACTCTTAGAAAGGATGTGTTAATTTTTTACACATCATTGTGCGGTAAGCTTTTAACACATTATGTTGTAATTTTAACACATTATGTGTCATTTTGTGTTGATTTTGTGTTAAAATATAACACATGTTGTGTTAAAAGTAACACAAAATGTGTTGATTCAATAATAACACAGAGATGGGTGGATTCTGAGACAACGCAGTTAGTGTGTTGTCCCAGAATCAACACTAATGTGTTGTTTTTAATGTTTTTTTTTAATACGGTTTCTAAGTTGGGTGTGTAAGATACCAAATCCAATGCTATGTCATATTAATCAGTGTCTTGTTGACTAAAACATTATCATTTAGAAATATGTCTGCCAGTCTTAGCAACTTTTTTGGTGGGCTTGAAAATATTTTGACCCAACGAGGTTAATTGTAACGCTGTGTTACAACTAACCTCTCAGCACTTACGATATGAAAACCGCTAATGTTAACATAATTCTTGCCGTTGTTTTAAATAGGCTACACACGAATGATTGCTGGCTGCCAACAAAATAAATGTGCCTGTATTTTAAAAAAATCATGTGTCAATTTAATTTTTGTTCATATCTTTAACATTGATTGAATAAGGTCACGTCAAAGATTGAAATCATAATAAAATAAATGGCTAAAATTTGATGCTCATTATCTTAGAATTTGATTTTGAAACTGTAGTATGGTTATTACAGACTGGGTCACATATAAAAATGTTTTGTCATAATTGTGCTGCTTTTTCTCACATATTTAGACATTTGCATCCATTTATAATTGAACTACTGTCAGAAAAGTCTGGAGGAATGAATACAGTATGGATACTTGTCTATTATAGACAGATATATAAACAATATCCACTTCAAGTATATAGACAAAATAGTATTGAAATATTTGCCTGCAAACTTAATTATTAGCAAGGGTTCCAACTAACCCCCTGCCTGTTACAATTAACCTCACCTATGGGGTAAGTTGTTACGTTTGCACTTCTCTCACGTTTGGTGTAATTTTCCAAGAATGGTAAGTAAAAGAAACAAACTTCAAATGGTCATTTGTAACACAGATGTTTGTGTTGCTTGAGTAAAAATATAATTAATCAAACTCAAATATTTTTTGAATGATTGAGCCAAAACCAAAAAGCGTTAGGTTGTGCCTCGCTCTCCCCTACCAGGGAGCACACACAGATATAGTAAATGAAGTTACTTTGGATAAAAGTTTCTGTCAGATGCAAAAAGGTAAATGTTAAAGGTGATATTCTTTTATTTTCTTTCTCTAGAACTTGTAAAAGTTCTTATACCAGGAGGCCACTGTCAATGTGCTTTTAAATTACTTCTTCCTCCAAACTGCATTATTTTTATCACTGGCATGGTGAGAAAAACTATAAAGAACCCAAACCATGCAAGACAACAGATAAAATAGTTTTCTTTATCTGTTTTGCAGCTTGGTACTATAAAGCTGTTTTTCAATTTTACACAGTAGTCCTTTAATCTTGACAAGAGAGGACTCGTTGACAAGGGAGGACTCGGTGAACGTTAATATTTATTAGCTTAAAAAATGAATCTCAACTGGCTTAATTTTAAACATGTCTGCCAGCAAAACTCTATACGCTTCAATCTTGTAAACTGAGATAGAGCACATTTTAATCTTAACAAATCAAAAGACTTTCATGACTGGAGCATGGAAAGAACCACAGACTAATCTATACACCATTATTGGACAGCTGTTGCAAATGTCAGAGCCTCTAATTTAGAAGTCCAATAACACAGCAATGAAATCTTCGTGAGAGCAAGAAAAGAAAAGGAGAAAGGTCTGAAGAGTATGAGAGCAATAAATCAGTGAGGTTAAACTCCTTTTTAACTCCTGGTCTTGTAGACTGTAATTCAGTCCCTTGTAGGAGAAACACAATACATTAAATGAGGCATCGAGGGACACTAAACACATTTGGATTAACAGTATGCAATGTATATTTGAGATAATTGAATTTATACTTTTATTGTAGTTGTTGTAGAAGAAAAAAAATTAAAAGCTCCAACTGCTTTGGGAGAATGTTGTGTTTCTGGGTGGAAAGGCATTAAATGTAATGTACACTCACCTAAAGAATTATTAGGAACACCATACTAATACTGTGTTTGACCCCCTTTCGCCTTCAGAACTGCCTTAATTCTACGTAGCATTGATTCAACAAGGTGCTGAAAGCATTCTTTAGAAATATAGGCCAATATTGATAGTATAGCATCTTGCAGTTGATGGCGATTTGTGGATGCACATCCAGGACACAAAGCTCCTGTTCCACCACATCCCAAAGATGCTCTGTTGGGTTGAGATCTGGTGACTGTGGGGGCCATTTTAGTACAGTGAACTCATTGTCATGTACAAGAAACCAATTTAAAATGATTCGAGCTTTGTGACATGGTCCACTATCCTGCTGGAAGTAGCCATCAGAGGATGGCTACATGGTGGTCATAAAGGGATGGACATGGTCAGAAACAATGCTCAGGTAGGCCGTGGCATGTAAATGATGCCCAATTGGCACTAAGGGGCCTAAAGTGTGCCAAAAAAACATCCCCCACACCATTACACCACCACCACCAGCCTGCACAGTTGTAACAAGGCATGATGGATCCATGTTCTCATTCTGTTTACGCCAAATTTTGACTCTATCATCTGAATGTCTCAACAGAAATCAGACCAGGCAACATTTTTCCAGTCTTAAACTGTCCAATTTTGGTGAGCTTGTGCAAATTGTAGCCTCTTTTCCTTACGTATTTGTAGTGGAGATGAGTGGTACCCGGTGGGGTCTTCTGCTGTTGTAGCCCATCCGTCTCAAGGTTGTGCGTGTTGTGGCTTTACAAATGCTTTGCTGCATACCTCGGTTATTTCAGTCAAAGTTGCTCTTCTATTAGCTTAAATCAGTCGGCCCATTCTCCTCTGACCTCAACAAGGTATTTTCGCCCATAGGACTGCCACATACTGGATGTTTTTCTCTTTTCACACCATTCTTTGTAATCTCTAGAAATGTCTGGCACCAACAGCCATGCCATGCTCAAAAGTGCTTAAATCACCTTTCTTTCCCATTCTGACATTCAGTTTGGAGTTCAGGAGATTGTCTTGACCAGGACCACACCCCTAAATGCATTGAAGCAACTGCCATGCGATTGGTTGATTAGATAATTGTATTAATGAGAAATTGAACAGGTGTTCCTAATAATCCTTTAGGTGAGTGTATATAATAATGCAGCCAGAGCATTCGAGTCAGACTGGGAAAGGCATCGAAACAAATATGTAGAATATTGGATAAATAATTCGTTTTTTGAACAATTAATCTTGTGAAAGTATTCAAGTACACCCCAGAAACAAAATCAAGATTTTGAAAAAGATATATGGCATATTATACATTTTACATTTATCCCTTTTCCACATTTTTCCTCTTTACACACTGGACAGTTCACTTTGATCTCTGTTCATGTGCTATTCTCCTCATTCCGCAATACGATTCTACTCTTTCTAAAATAGGAGTTGATTTATTATTTATACTGTTTATTGTTATCATTTCTAGGACACCAGTTGAAGTGGCTATATGCCAGATTGATTGAAATCATTTATAACCCAAGCCAAAGACAGAACTTGAAAAAAGAGCACTTAAAGGCCACAATGAGACTCTTAGTCAACTGAGATCAAATTGCTTTCAAAATCTGGTGTCAACCAAGACTGTAATTTAAGGAATCAAATTACAATCGCCTGCCAATACTCATGTAAAAACTGCAGCATGGACAATTGCTGTTAAATTAAAAAGATACTTAAAATTACAACAAATATCTTCAGAAGGTAACTAATACGGTTGGCTATATTCCAGCAGAAAAACCACAAAACATTCACATGCTGTTTAAGCAAAAGTTGGTATCTGGCAAAGGTAGCACGTGCCACATCTTTTAACCTTCCAATTATATTAACTGGTAATGTAGCTATTTTTAATTTCTCTTGCAATCTAGCTTGGGAGGATATTTGTTAAACCCTTTAGAGAAAACTTACTTGAAAGTTGTTTTTGGACCACGAAATTATTTAATTTAGTCATAGTTCAACTTGAAAAAAAATATTTTAACCAATTAATGCATACACACATGTCAACTCTTAAAAAATGCTGAAAATGGTTTGTTGCAGTGATGCCATAGAAAAAAAATGTTTGGTTCCCAACAGACTTTTACTAAAACTTTATAAAAAACCTTTTTATCACCTTTCAATAGTCTGTAGCAGGCACACGCAGGGTTGTACAGGCTTTGGTGTTGAGCACCTGCCCCTTACTTTTGAAGTTTTTTTTTTTATTTCAACTAAAGTTCATTTTTATTTTGGATGCCTTAAATTAAAGTCAAATAACCTGTCAGTTGGTGCATGACACAAAATAAAATTCAGTGTATTTAAAATTTAAAACAAGGTCAACAGGTTTTCAGATTTATCTATAAACCTCAGATCTTGTGCATAATAATGAAGTCCAAGAGAAGATTACAAAATATAACCTCGTAGAAGGGAATTTGAGAAGTCATGACCTACAATCAGTGGGATCTCTGCTGCCCATCATTCACCCGTCTCCAAACAAAGATTACAGACCAATCTAGCAATGTGAGTTATATTCAGAAAACACCCCACATTTCACTCGACATATGGACACAAACTCTTGTGAGATATCACATTTGATATCCCAGTCATTATTTAAAAACAAACCCAAGGGAGATTTTGCTGGCTTAGTCATGATTAGGTTTTTGCTTGTGATCACTCTGTCTGCAGTATAGGGATTCAGTAAGATAAAGGTCAAATGTTCATTCTACCTGATCAATTTTGAAAGATGACTAATTAACAGTGTTAGCACCAAAGATAAATGCATGCGCAACCTCTCCAAAATTATCCAGTCCTTCCGCCTGAGTGAAGATTAATTACAGTTATGGAGATCAATAAGCATATGCTTTCATAGGGTATGAAAAGAAGGTTCTACAGCAAGTTCATTTATTGGTAATGCACATCTTCAGCAACCATAAAATTGCTAAATAACAATGTATCCTACTTTGTTTTTAATGGAAATTTGTTGGTATAAAATGTCCACAATCCACATTTTTGAAAATAGCTCATTTTCTAGCTCCCCTAGAGTTTAACATTTGATTTTATCGTTTTGGAATCCATTCAGCTGATCTCCGGTGGTGCCAATTTTAGCATAGCTTAGCATAATCCATTAAATCTGATTAGACCATTAGCATCGCCTTAAAAATAACCAAAGAGTTTCGATATTTTCCTATTTAAAATGATATTACACAGTGCCCGAAAATAGTCCTCTGCTATTGAAAGTTATCAAGGGGACTTTTTCGGGCACTGCGTAATATCATTGTGGCTCCTGCAGCCATGGTACGGCAGCAAAGTCCGTGATCATTATGCCAGAATGTGAGTATAGTTCCTAGCCATATCGGCCTAATCGCAACTTTTAATTTTCCGTCGGTCTTTGTACATGATCTAACTACAGAAAAGTAGTACAATATCACAGTTTTTTGGTTATTTTTTTAGCGTGATACTAATGGTTTAATACAGAGGTCCCCAACCACCGGGTCGCGACCCAGTACCGGGTCATGGACAAGTTGCCACTGGGTCGCAAGAACGTCCTGAATTTGGTAAACGGCAGTGTCCGTGCCTCCACACCCAGCGCAATTCTTCTGGCATCTCTCCTCCTTCATTGCATTTTTCTTCCGTTCTGTTACTTGAACTTGGGACTCGAGCCCGACCAAGATTCGAGCTGGCTTCGAGAAGCAAGCCAAGTTCGTTTACCGTTAATTATTAAGATTAAATGGGCTGGCAAACCGAAACAATGAAAGTAAAAAAACTATCCGCCAAAATATGGTTTTACACGTCTATATAAAAAATACTATAAATAAAGCAATTATTAATTTTCCCAATGCATGGTTGTTTAATTTTTCTTCCGTTTAAAATGTTATACATTTTGCAAAAGAGGATTTTCAGCACTTTGTTTGAACAGCAACTCAGCGCCCCCCCAAGCCTCAACCCCCGGTCCGCAAATTTTTTTTAAAGCTGAAAGCGGTCCGCGGTGTAAAAAAGGTTGGGGACCCCTGGTCTTATCAGATTCAATGGATTATGCTAAAAATGGTACAGCCAGACCCGGAGATCAGCTGAATGGATTCCAAAACAGTAAAAATCATATGTTTAACTCTAGGGGGGCTGGAAAATGAGCATATTTAAAAAAAGTGTAGTGTCCCTTTAATATATAATCATTGCAATAATGTAAGTATTGCTATAACTGCATATGCATATGGTAAGAAACCAAATCAGACCGGATACCAGAGTGCAGAAACAACTAAAGAGATGGCTTTGATGATGTAAAGTTACATTTAAATGTATGCATTTGGAAGACGCTTTTTTCCAAAGTGACTTTCAATGCATTCAAGCTATGCAGATTATAGTATGTAGATTCTCTAGGGAACAAATCCATGACTTTGACGCTGCTAGCAACATGCTCTACCAAAAAGATATTTAAATATATCAATAACAATCTTAACAGCCTATTCACACAGGATATTTTTTAAGAAAATGTACTTCATTTATACAAACAGGAAACATAAAGTGCAGCGCTGCTCTGAGTGCATCTAAAATAGAAACAGCACCTTCGGAAATGACGATATAAAGGCAAAACAAAGTAAACTTAAATAAGTGCAATTTTGTTTTGATGCACCTCATGTCTGGTGTTTCAGAGTTTCAACTTGACCAAATGATTTATCTACTGTACTTGGATAGAGAGGCAAAAGTACCAGCAGTTACTATACAGTACAAAGTCTCAATCCTACGCCTAGCAATGTTGTATTTTGTTTGATTCCTCTTCTCCCCAACCACCTCAAGAGAGCCAGTTTTCACCACCAGACCTGTAATTGCTCCTTTCCATTTATTTTTGTCTTGCCGCCAGCGGTGAATCAACACAGCTTAACCATGTTTTGTTTGTAATTAGCAGCGGGCGTCAGAAAATGCTTTAGGGTGTCGCTTGTGGTGACAGAAGATTACCTGCCTGCTCAAAGTGACTTCCTAAACATCTGTGGGGATTAATAGAGAGGGAGAAACCATCAAATGGAAAAACAGAAGACTGTCAAGGGACACCGAGCGCAGAAACCAATATTTTGATAGTTTTTCTATCACGTGGCTCCATGACGGAGTCTGTAGCACTAATCAGCGCAAAATACAGGAGGAGGAAAATTGTGTCAAATGCAAACTGGGACAAAACATCAATAATGATCTGCCACGAGATACTCAAAGTCAATCTGGGTCACAACTTATTATACTGATATTATTATCATTATTATCAAAATAAACTCTCGGTGACAAGATAATTGTCAACTCTGCAGATCGTGGCCTGATGTGCAATGCAGGATTCAGAAATATAACAAATGAGATGTGCATTTTCAACTATAAGAGGCTGTTCATGCCAGATGTAAACATATGTTAAAAACAGCAAGACTGCTGTTTTAAATACAGTCATCCTAAATAATGTAAACAAAACATTATGTAAAAATATATTATTGATATATTTAATATTGACTGGGTAAGGACATGCCAAAAACAAAAAATCAATGTGAAAATCAAACTTTAATGCTCATAGTCTCATCATTAAATTATGAGACTTTAGCCTGGATTTCACAGACAGGTTCATAAATGGTCAAATAAAAATGGTGTTGTCATTCGTATGCATGTAATTTACCATCTTTAAAGTTCACCGGTTTATAGCTCAATTCTGTTTGGTTTTGGTGTGGTTGGGGAACCTAAAAATAGGTAGCAAACACGCCAAAAATTGAGGGCATCTAGCCATTATTTTCACAAAGAAAAGAGTTCACCAAGAAAAACAAAAGAAATAGAGAAGGTAAAGGTCTGGGTAAACAGAAAGAGTAAATGAGAGAAATGGGAAAATGAGAGATGAGAGAAAGGGTTTTCACACCTATTGCTAAGCACATGACATGTATGGGGAATGATGTAAAGCTTTCATTTCACAGATCCCCCCCCCCCCCTTCAAAGCCTGTTGTTTCATTGATTGGCCATGTGTATTGACTGAAACATTTAACTGTTAGACGTTGACAAGTGCATAGCATCTCTTTGATATGTACCTGCAATCAAAAAAGTGTTAGATTAGAAGGGCCCGAGTATGAGAAAGCTTAAAAAATCATTATTTTTGAGGAAAGTTGAAAGGGAATGAAATTTTATTTGGAGTTTTATTCACAGAGTTCTTAACTGCATGTCATAAACAAAGTGTCAATAAAAGACTGTGAATAACTCTGTTAGCAAGAAAACTAAGATACCTATAAAAACAACTAACATTAAAGGAACGACTGTGTGTTGTAGCATGGCCTGTAAGAGCTTGGATAGACACAAAAGTAAAAAAAATGACAACACATCTGTGCAACCTAACCACAAACATGCTAGATGACAAAAATCGCTGCAAAAGACACTTTCCAACAGGTTTTATCGTAGTTTTTGTCCAACTCCATTGACTTGTATTAGATGTGCTGTGAGGTACAGTATTACTCCGCGCTGGGAACTTTGTTTGTATTCTTGCAATTGGCAAAGGCGGTATATTGCCACCAACTGGGCTGGAGTGTCTATTACTCAAGCTCTCAACAGGAGAATATACGGGTGTGAGGCGGAAGAAATAGGTTCACAAGTTTACAACGAATGCTAAAACACCTGTTGGAAAGCATCTTTTGCAGCAATTTTTTGTGAGCATATCAGTGAACACCCCTGACCACTCGGTGAGTTTCACGTCTTTGTAAAACAAAAGTTTAATGCATTTTACGAAGGATTGTTCCAGTGCACCTATACACCCATTGTAGAGGTGGGAGGTGATAGAACAAACACCCAAAAATTCTCGGGACAGCATCATATGTCCAAATTTCAGTCAAAACCGTTCTATTTCATCATAAACAATCTGAAAACAGGACTTTAAGTGTAAAATACAGAACTTGTCCTGTAAGGACTAACACAAAAATACATGTTGCCATCAGACCTGACTAAACTCCCAGATATCCCTTAAGGCTGTGTAAATCAGGACACTGACTTCTCATTGGCTAACAGACTGATGCAAACATCCCCTGGATCTTGTATACATACAAAATGGCCTTCTTTTTACACCCAAGGAACTGACTTGGATTTGATCCAAGACGTTCCCCAAATAAATGTCAAGCCACAAGCCGCAAACATTGTTATCAATGGTGATTGTGTATCCAATCTATTACTTGGGCTCTCCAACAATTCAATGAAAAAGTAAACCGCCTGTGTTCATTGAATGTGAATCTTTCTCTCTCTAAAGCTGTGCACAAACATTACTTTCTACCGCAAGCTCTTAAGAGGCAAATACGCAATCAAACACATTCACAGGGTCAAGTCACTCCATAAATTGGATACTAATTAAGTCAATACTGGTCTGGAAAGAGATGTCAGAGGCTGTAATTTTGTCCATTCTTAATTTGTCACTGTGATAGAGGCTACAATTTCAGCAAAAAGCCCACTGTGGTGACACCCTCTACCTAACCGTGCATGTAAATGAGTCGGTCTGTGGAAAAATATCTTTGAAAAATAATCCTGCTGCACGGCTGCCTTTATTAATTAGGGGAGCTGTTAAGTGAAACTTGTTTTTAACAAGAAAATTACATGTCCAACTGTTAGTTTCAGATTAAATGCAGTGAGAAAACATGCAAAAAACATGAGAAAGAGCGGTTGTGTGATTATACAGATTCAACATGAACATCTCAGCTATGTTTAGACTGCAGAAGGAAAAGAAAAGCAAATGGACTGCAGTCATTTGCAGAAGCCACCAGAATTCATTATTACATGATTTTAACCCCGAAATCTCACATACCTGACACAAAATTTTAAGTCTATGTTACGATGTGTCAAAAGCCAAGGCTTTGAACCAGTTCAAAGCAAGAGTCTTGAAACGTCAGCTGGACCTGTAATCGAAAAAAAAAACTTTCAGAAACTTGTACGAACCCTGGAGTGCATTCGGCACAGAAATCCTCTGTAACACGCCCAACTGCTTTTTTGACATTTTGCCTATGTTTAGCATGAGGAAACAACTTTATAACTGTGTTAATAAGTCAGAATGCTTGAAATACCATTGAACCACCCCTTTAAATTTTTTAGTGCTGCCACTAACGACTAATTTTCTAACGACTAATCTTTCGACTAATTTTTCGAATAGTCGACTATTCTAAACGACTAATTAAAAAAAACTCAAGTGTTTGTTATTTCATTGTGTCCATTTTATTTTGAACCCACCGGTGTGTCATAAACAATATGAATAACTTAAATGTTACCAAATAAAAAATTACAATGTAAACAATATAAATAATAATAAAAACTTCCAGTGCAAAGAAGATGCTTAACAAAAATATGAAATGTTTCACTTCTACTCTTTGATCTTATATTGCATTTTAACACAACTGAATGCTATTTTACATATTATCTGTTCTGTTGTAGCCTATAAAATAGTGACTAAACATGACCCATCACCTCGTTTTTTATCCAACCAGCTGTTCCTTTAACTGCTGCTAAAATCCTGATTTAGATATGCAAAAATCACCATACATTTACATTGTAGCTTTACTGCTGTTGCTCTTCTCATAATTGTTGTTGTGTTTTGAGCCATTTCTTGATTTTAAATGCGAGTGATATAGCGCAGACAATTCGGTGCAAATTCAGAAATATAAGAGAATACACTGTTGTTGTTGTTACATAGACTACAGAACACGGCATACAGCATCATAGGGAGGGAGAAAGCTCGCACACAGACTCACACTACTGCTAATCTTTCTTCAAGTCATGTTAACTCGATCAGTCGTCTTTGTCAGAGACATCTGTGAATGTTGACGTTTACGCGAAAAAGAAAGTACATTAAAAACACTGCCACCTTTTCACTGTCACGTAAGAGAGAGGCGCGCGCGGTCGAGGCGCTGCAAGCAACATGAGTGATAGAGAGAGAGAGAGAGAGAGAGAGAGAGAGAGAGAGAGAGAGAGAGAGAGAGAGAGAGAGAGAGAGACGCGCTGAACACTCGCAACAATGAATTGAGCCGTTTAAAATAGTAAAATAAAAATGTAAATGGGAATCATGAAAAATCTATTTGTTGCGTCCAGTGTTGATTCCGTGGCGGAATCACGAGCAAATGATAGCCTTTAACATCCAAAGACAGAGTCATTGTACTTCTCAAAAGAGTTAATAAAACAGTACTGACTAGCTCGCCGTTTCATTAATAATCATATAACAGTTACTTACGTTGTGCTATTCTCTGTGGGTGTATCGTCAATAACTCCCGAGTGTTTTCGTTTTAGATGCTCGTGCATTGTCGTTGTGCTCCCGTGATAAGCCAGCGACGTTTGGCACGGTGTAACAGACAGTGTTGGGTGTAACGCGTTACAAAGTAACGCGTTACTGTAATAATATTACTTTTTTCAGTAACTAGTAGTGTAACGCATTACCCGTCTGAAAATGGTAATATTATTACAGTTTTCCCGAGCTAGTTACTTGCGTTACATTCGCCAGTAGCACCTTCATCACACAAAGGCACACAACACAGAGAACAAAAGGGAAGTGGAGGAGGGCGTGAATGGAACAGTGATTGGTCTAAGTTTGGCATGAGGTATCATTTACCATCACCGATTGGTCGACACCCGGCAGCCGGCAGCAGAGCGGCACACTCAAAGACAGATCGGGAAAATGGAAGCGTCAACAACATCAAGCTTTTTTTCAGAGGAAGGTTCGCTAGTTTCGACGGGAGGAGATTCAGTCATTATTTTATTATGTTCAACGGAAGGAAAATAACTTGACGGTGAAGTGCACACTCTTTAATGTTTCTCCGAACGCTGTGCCCCACGTCCGGTAGCGGGTAAGGAAGCCAGCAGTAATTTTTATGTTGTATTAAAATGTGGTGTATTTACGGTGGGTTTTCTCGCCGTGGAGACCTTGATGAATGTGAGGTTATGCCACGGTCTCCCGGCGCTCATTTCATTGTTTGTTTGTATGTAAACAGGGGTTGCGTGCAGGTTGTTTATCCCATCAATTTTGTATATCAATTTTACCGTAATTGACGAAGGCTGTGTATTTAGCTTGAGTGATTTTAATGATATTTATTGAATTGTTTGTGTATTTATTACTTTGCGGTTTTAAATTGATATTTATATGTTTGGGTGTTGGATGAATTTGCTGTGCATTGCTGTGTATAGTGGGTGGGTAAATAATGTGCACTAACATCATGGTATCCCCCTGCTAAGAATACAGAACTCTTGGAAGTCTTAATCAGGAAATAATTTATTGTGAACCGTCATTATTTTATCAGCTGTCCATTTAAAGGTGTCCATCTAAAAATAATTGCAACCTGTTGTCATCTCTGTATTTTGAATGAGTAAATTGTTATCAAATTTAATCTAATAAAATTGTAACTTTTTATTGATTTGGGAGTTTTGTGTTTGGATGTTTTCTTGGCCGTGGCTTGCCCAAATAAACATTCTTGCCCAGAAAAAAAATGTAACTAGTAATATAACTAGTAATATAACTAGTTACTTGCTCCAGGGAGTAATAAAGTAAAGTAAGGCATTACTATTTTTGAGAGTAATATGTAATAAGTAATATATTACTTTTTTGAGTAACTAACCCCAACACTGGTAACAGACCACTCTTTTATCACAACTTGGCTTAAAATACTTTCATACTTCGGAAGCTTTCCGACTCATAATTCCATAGACTGACCTGCCACCGCCAATTTTTCAAAATTAAAGCAGTGAAGGCAGGGGGAGAGGGAAGAAAGATGATAGCGTAGCAGATTAACCAGCAGGGCGCAAACAGCGCACAGACTGGTGTGGAGGTGAATTACATTGAGCCATTTGAGACATGAGACAGAATTACAGTGGGCCGTTTGAGACGGAAAAAAATAAATATGCGACTCCTCGACTAAAAAAATTGCCGTCGACAAATTTTCATCGTCGATTACGTCGACTACGTCGACTATTCGCGGCAGCACTAAAATTTTTAAAGAAGTTCCAGCCCACATGGATAAAACATTGAACAAACAAGCCACAGATCGAGACTGGATTTGCAGAAAGACTGCAATTAAAGCAACACTATATGTAGTTTTTTTTACCTTTTAATAATGTCTCTAAAATTATTTCCTTGATAGAACAACTTTTAACTGGACAAATTGTACTGTTGCTGAAACCTGAGCAGCCTCCTAGCTGCTACAAGCACACTCTGAAAGTGTCGATGGAGGGTAGAGCACACAGCCCTGCCCCTCCCCCTGCCTGCAGAAGAGTGTCTGATACCAGGAACTGTTGCGCTTTTCAACCACATGGGGGAGCTGTAAGTCATTTTTACATGGAAACTACATAGTGTTGCTTTAAGAAACAATGCTGTTCAATTAATATTGGATTCAGACAGAAAGGCGCAGCAATCTTATGTGAGTAAAACACTTTAGTACTACGTGTCACTATTGCTTTGTTAGAGGTCGCTTGATATGTCCTGATTGTGTGTAACATCCTTGTCTAACCACAAAGTTAGTGATAAGGACCACCCTCTCACACGCTGAAAAATCCTGGTATTACTGTGTCTGTGCCTGTGGTCAAGCCATGCAGCTGCGGTTTAAAAACACAGTGATTTAGATTCTGATGCACGCTTACCGTATTGTTTACAATAATTTCTGGGCCGGATGCGTTTGAAGATTTGTTGTTTGCTACTTCACCCATGCGCATTTGTCATTTATGTGCATCATCTCTTGTGCTCAAAAACCTCTTGCTGTCTAAATTGCAAAATCCTTCCAGTGCACTGACACTGCAACACAAACACCAGGGACAGGGAGCATAGATGCTCACTATGTTTCCTTACAGGAAATCATGTCTTTTACATCGAAATCACATGAGGCAACTAAAACAAACCTTTATTGTATTTTTAATTGTATGTTTGTCCTCATGCTGATACTAGACAAGTAAGGAACATAAGCTAGTTAAAAATAACATTGGGCTGAAATGCTGCAAGGATAAGTGTAACAGAAAAATCATAGTGTTTTTATAGCATACTTTAAGCTGCATTAAAGTGCACATATTTCATTGCTAAAAAACAATGTTATTTTGTGTATTTGGTATAATACAATGTGTTTGCATGCTTTATGTTAAAAAATCACATTATTTTCCACATACCGTACATTTTTGTAGCTCCAGATATCCTGCCTTCCTCAAACGCATAGATTTTGTACAAAAGTCATCGAACTGAAAAGCGCTGTCAGTGCCGGCCCGAGCCTCTTAGGGGCCCTAAGCAGGATTTGTTTGGGGGCCCCTCTCTCGCCAATTGTTTTATTTAAAAAATAAAGAAATTACAAACATTTATAAAAAGAACAAAGTGGCACATTAAGTAAGAGCTAAAATTAGCATTAGGTACAGAAATCAAATCAAATGAATCAAACATACTCTATTGTATGAATTAAATATAATTATTATTTTTTTAGAGCTACATAAGTGATTTTCTCTTTGTCGTGGATTGTTTGATTAACATTAATGACACAGACTTAAGTAGGGTAATTGAGGTTACTGTCTCTTTAAGAGAAGCACAAGACATAAACCTAAGACATAAACACATTTTTTTATTGGAGAAAGAATACTGTGGATATCATTTTGTTTGTATGTGCCCTGTCAGGAACAGAAAGATTTTATGTTTGCTTGCTTTCTGAAACGCATTTCACCATGTGTGCACTACTGAGTGCACTTAAACATGCGCGTGCGCGCACACACAGACGGAGGACAAATAAAAACGGTGCAGCATAAAAACGTTATGTTGTTTTTCAGTGCTCTATTCCTCAAATGTATATTAATGGACTACAGTATGAAACACAGTAGCGTAACTCTCTCTAAAGTTTAAATATCAAGTGTTCTGATCTCTGAAGGGCATAGTGAGGATCACGTCTGACTGGAGCCAGACACATTCAACCACATGTGCATCCAGAAAGCTGCTCACTTTAGCGCCTTTTTGCGGGTTAAAGGGTTTAAAATCACTTGAAATGTTAACATTTGCAAGCCTTTGAAACACGTGAAATTATAAACTTTCCCTATTTAAATTTGTGTATTAATCCGCAAATTGCATGCGAGCCGAATCATGGATCGATCACGGATCAGCTGCAAACTGTCACACAACTAGCTTCTGCTGCACAACTTAAACATTCTGTAAATAATCATGCAAACATACCTTAATCTTCCTCTTTTTTCTCCCCCTCTGTCCTTTTCTTCTTTCTCTTTTCGGCACCTGAGGGACACATACTTTTTTTGTGACATGGCTTATCATTTATTACAGTTACACTCCTTTGCACGCCAGTGCGAATTGTCAATGCACGCGAGGTGTCTATACGTGACTCAAACGCTAGCCTTGCAGACACACAGCAATTGTCTGCAAATCAGATTTTTTTGTCTTGAACTATTAATTTATTTATTTTTATGCATTCATTTATTTATATTAGGTTACTTGTTTAAGTTATTTAATTGTAAAAAAAAAAAACGATTGGGGGCCCCTGGTGGCCACGGGGCCCCAAGCAGCCGCTTAGTTCGCTTATGCCTCGGGCCAGCCCTGAGCGCTGTCTCTGATTGGCCAGCTAATCTGTATGTTGTGATTGGCCTGAATACCTCTGACTTTAGACGGAAATATGTCACTCCTTACCATGGTTGAAAGATTCGCTCACAATGCAATGCTAACAGGAGTTCATGACAATGGAAAATTAAGTCATCTGTGCTCCGACGTGTAGTTATCCAGCGTCCTAAATGTTTTTTTCTAAAAGATTTAAACAAATGTTTTTAAAATGTATGTAAAATATGGTGCAGTTCAAAAGTACGTCAAATGTTTTGTTTCCAGTCAGGAAGTCCAGTTTGAGCTGGAAGCAATGTTTTGAAACTTGATAGCTGGTTCCTAGCTTTATTGTTGCTGGTTAAGATCTACCGGATTGGACTAATTACCAGCTGTCATGTTCAAAACTCCCCTACTAGCTTATAAACTGGATTTTACACCAGGGATCCACCCTCTTGATCAATCTGAAAGTATATTGCACTGAAATGATTCTGGGGGAAATAAATTTAGCTAAGAACATCTTTTAAACTTGTGATTGGGAGGGTTCAATGGTATTTCATGCATTCTGACTTATTAATACAGTTCAAAAGTTGAATTCCTTATGCTTTAACATAGGCAAAGTGTCAAAAAGGCAGTTGGACGTGTGACAGAGTATTTCTGTGCCAAATGCACTTCGCCAGGGTTCGTACAAGTTTCAGAAAGTTTTTTTTTTTTGAATATGGGTACATCTTACGTAGCATGGGTAGACCTTACATATCATTTCCTTTATGGGGACTTCCCCCGGAAAAACACGCCCACGCGTCAATCAGCAGGAGAGTGAGATCCGAGGAACCCAGAAGTCACAGGCATCACTTCATGGGACAGTTTTGTTTTATATCAAGACTCAACATGGCACGAAAGAAGAAGTTGGTTTTGGATGTAAGGAGAAGTACACCAGCATTATGGAAACAATGGATATAGTTTGTTTATCAAGGGTAGCAGTGGAGTTTTGCGTTTGTGTTTGTTTAACGCTGCATTTCGTTGATGAGTTGCATGCGGTAAGTAAGACTTCCGTGTTATTTTGGAAATCAGCGCATAAGTGCATATAATGCAAATGACACGAACATTTAGTGAATCATAACTTATCCGGTGTTGTATCCAATGTTGTTTGGCTCGTGACTCGCTCCTCCCACAGCTGGTGACTCCTCCTCCTGAATGTTTCCATGCATGGGTATATACTATGCATTTACCTTTGAACCTAAATGGATTATTCACCCAAAAATGAAAACGCTTTCATCATTTCCTCACCCCCATGTCATCCCCAATGACTTATATTGTATCTATGTATAACACTAAAGATATTTTTCAGAATATCTTCTCAAACTTTCCACAGAACAGGTTTTGAATGACTTGAGGATGAATAAATGATGACAGAAATGTTAATATGTTAATGCTAACATTGACTATGCATGTCATATGATTATGGCATATGATTTCTTGAGGTCTTTTCTATAGAATGTATGTCTCCAGATGGCAGAACATTTATTTTTAATGTGTTTTCTTAAAAAACAAAAATCTTAGAGGTATGGGGGTGGGGTGCGCGCAGCCTAGACTTAAAAGCTTTACCCTGCAGTTGCTTCACCTTCTGCCTATGTTGGCAAAAGCTTAAAAACTCTTCTGCAAGTCAGCAGGCCAACATAATGAGTAATAAGCCTACATGTAAGGTAAATTCTCTGAGATGAAAGACTAAGAAATGTGGGTATAGACAAAAAGAGGAAAACTTTTGACAGGCAAGTGAAGGAAATCAGATGTTGTGTTGGCCTGTAGCATCAGAGGTGCAAGTTATCAGTCTTACAAATATAGAAGAACATTTGTCTGGCATCTATCACAGTCTACTGTACATAATATCCATGAAAACAGTACAAATTTACAAGATAAAACACATTAAAAATAAATGTTATATGAAATGTGTGCAACTGTGCTCAATAAGCTTAGAATAATAAGTCAGTTAGGGTCAGATTAAAAATCTTTACAGATCTTCATGTGGCATGAATGTTTTCTGTGGAAGTAATACATTCCGGCAGCAGAGTGTCATTTCAAGGTTCAGCTCGGTCCGATTACTCTGGAAATCCAATCTGCATTTTTGGTTTTAAATTAAACTGGGTCAACATAGCAGAATATGACGAAACTTTTAAAATGCTGCTGCCAATGTTCATTCAGCAGAAATAAGGTAATCATTAAAATGCATGACTTTCATATCTAGAATAAAATAATAAAAAGGTAACTGTTCAACTTTAATATTTAGCAGTCACTATTAACGACCAAAATAATTAATCTCATATCAAAACAACATAAAAATAATACAATAGTTATCAATACAACAAATAAATAAATAATACAGTAAATCTATCATCTACTGTAATTTCACTAATGGAGTTAATTGGGCTGAGCATCCATTAACATCCATTCTACATATTACATCAACAAGACAAATGCTCATTTGAGAAAAGTCAAAACCTGGTATGATGTACTTCTATTCATATACCATTATTGGAACTTTTTGGAAACTTATAGTCACAGTCTTTGCCCAGTTGAATTGTTAGGTTGTTAAAGTTACAAGTGAAACTGCAGCAGCAAGCAATGTCACGTGGTAGTCATCAGAGCATCAATAAATTATGCTTTCTATGATATTTGTTTGATTCATGTCTCAAGTGGTTCTGCCATCTACAGAAAATTTCCCTCTAAAGAGGCTGTACTCCTATTAAACACTGTGCGATGTCCAAATCATTTCAAGGCAAAGACTCTGGCTTTCATTTTCCTGAATGATTTCATCATATCATCTATAGGTAGCTATCTCTTCAATCAGGGCATGATCAGCCTACAGTAAGCTTGGTGGAAATTGATTTATGATATGTTTGGAAGAAGCTGGAGATCAGCTCCTGACACATTTGATAATAACCGTATCTGTAGCCTGTAGCACTAGGCACAGTAATCGCTTATTCAAAAAGCAGTGTGCAACGTGGCCTCAGCTGCTGAAGACCGAGAAAGCTATTTACAGCTCAGGATAGATAGTGTATCAAGTAGTGCATAATAGACGAGCTGCTCTGTGAATATAATCGCATTAGAATATATTCCTGCCTGGTGACAGCAAACTGATGAGAAATACAGGTACAATTTAGGCAGTACAATGTTCACTGCAACTATCATTGGTGACTTAATTAGAAGCAATAAGTGACCAAATAAAAATTAGATTCAAGGACTCGCAATGAAATTGGACGTGTTGTGAATCTGATACTACTTTACATGCATCACATTTTAACAATTCAATCACCCTGTGTGAATGCAATGCTAGAATTTAGATATATTGGAGTCCTTCAGGCCTTGATAATACCGGACTGTCTCTTTTGAATAGTTAATGCCTTGTGTGTCAAGAGGTGTAATTATTAGCAATGGAATTAATCAAGAAGGTACGGCAGGCTCTTTTATACACTCTTAAAAATAATGGCATTACATGATGGTATAGAAGAAGCATTTTGGGCTGTATGGTCCCAAAAAGAACGATAATAAAAACCATTGACATCCACAAAAACTTTATGTTTCACAAAAGGTTCACTGTAGTGGAAAAGCTGTAGACTACTAAAAGGAAAAAAGGATTGAATGGTTCTTTGGGGAACCAAATGGTTATTCTGTGAAGGACCTTTTGTATAGCCGTCATTTTTAAGAGTGTACCACACAATAATGCCTAAAACTCACCTGTAACCAACCTAAAGCCACTGACGTGTCTTGAAATGTGCAGCCTTTTTCAATGCATTGATATAATTTCTACAGAAAAAGGAGGTTTAGGCATGGTATGTGAATTAGCTCCCCTTTTAAAATAGCCAGGGGGGTTTAGTTTCCCTCACAACCTGGCATTTGATGAAAAGCTGAAGTGCAGAATGATGACATGAAAACTGTTGATCTTAGCTAATTTGAGAGATTGGATTTTTGTCAATGTTTTGGAGTTCATGACTAGTTAAGTGCCCATAAAAATAAGTTATACGTATAGAAACCGCTGAAACGTCAGTTCCTCTAACCGAAAAAACTTTCTGAAACTTGTACGAACCTTGGCGAAGTACATTCGGCATAGAAATACTCCAACTGCGTTTTTGACACTTTGCCAAAGGAAACAACTCTCAAAGGAATAGTCTACCCTTTTGCCATATTAAACTATGTTATTACCTCAACTTAGACAAATTAATACATATCTATCTTTTTTCAATGCATGCACTGTACAGCGCGTCGTGAATGTGTTAGCATTTAGCCTAGCCCCATTCATTCCTATGGTACCAAACAGGAAAGCCACCAAACATCTCCATGTTTTCCCTATTAAAAGACTGTTACATGAGGAGTTATACCAGTAAGTATGGTGCCACAAAATAAAACTTTTTTTGTTACCATAGGAATGAATGGGGCTAGGCTAAATGCTAACACATTCACAATGCGCTGTACAGTGCACGCATTGAAAAAAGATAGGTATGTATTAATTCGTCTAGGTTGAGGTAATAACATAGTTTAATATGGCAAAAGGGTAGACTATTCCTTTAAACAGTGTTAATAAGTCAGGATGCATGAAATATCATTGAACCACCCATTTAAAAACTAACGTAAGCGATACAGAAACTCAAAGAACGGCACCCAAATACCCATTCACAGAAGACCAAATTACAGGGGTGATCTGGTTGTAAGAGGAGATACTCAACAACTATTTTTGAAGAGGGGATCCTGAATAAAGAAAATGTGGTTTTAAATTTGACAGGGCAAGACTAACACCCTTAAGACACAAGTCATTTGAACAAAAGCCTAAGCTTTGTTCCAACTAAAGTTATAGATCAATTTGTCACTAAGATTGAACTTTTTAAGTTCTTTAGGACATTAAGATTGAAATGTTTTTACAAAAATGACAAAATGGATAAACTTACTATACACAATTATAACGGTCAAGCCAAATTAAAGCCTAAAGTACTTTCTGTCCATCTGTGTCCAATCCATCCATTGAGACATATTGCAGGTTAGTGGAAAGGGATGTGACTAATCTACTTGAGCAGCCATCATTCCAGAATAAAAAATCTAACTTGACACATACTGAAAAAGAAGCTCTTGACGAATTGTGCAGAAATAAAGAGATTATAATTAAACCTGCAGACAAAGTAGGTGGTTTGGTGATTATGCCTAGATCACTTTATAATCAGGAGGCCCTTAGTCAATTAGGGAATACAATTTATTATCGAGCTTTACCATCAGATCTAACCACTCAGTTCCAAAGGGATATTGAGACTTTTCTTCAGGAAGCACATGCTCACCAAAATGATTTCTGATGAAGAGATGGTAAGGACTGGTAAGGACACTGGCTCACTACATTGGGACACTTGACTTATGCAACACTAAACAATGCAACAGTAATATAACGGTAGAAATATACAAAGTTGGTGATAAGGAAGGCTTTATCAGCCGCAATTTAGATTCTGATGCCTGCTTACCGTGTTGTATACAATAATTTAGGTAAGTTGCATTTGAAAGGTCCAACACTCAACAAAGCTATTTATCACATAACTGTGGTATTTAATGTTACGTATATGTAAGAGCAACCTCACAAGAACAATAGAAATATACAAAGTTATTGATAAGGACTTATCAGCCGCGGTTTAGATTCTGCTTACTGTGTTGTACGGTAATTTAGTCACGTCCAGTTTAAAGTTTTGTTTTTTACTTTACTATACGTATTGTCATTTATGTGTATCATCTTTAGCACCCAGAATCTTTTGTGGCTCAAACATATATGTGTTTGGCTGCTATTTTTACACATTAATGTTTTTAAAACATTTCCCCACATGTAATGACGGGGAATGAAGCTGGCCATTTATGTCCAGGTCTTCAATGCGGCCCGCCCCTTCAAACGAACCATTTCTCCAGAGAGCAACTAATCTGTGTTACAAAATAGCCTATTACTTATTGCTTTTGATGTTTTGAATGTAAAAAACACGCAAACATCATAAGTAGACCCCAGTCAACAATATAAAACAATAAAATCGACGAATTCATTGCCAATTTAAAAAATGCCACGCTTACACTGGAAACAATTGAAAACATATGTCGGCTGCATCCAGAAAAGGCTTTGGTGTGCACGCTCCCTAAAGCCCGGGTTACACTGCACGATTTTTGTCCTCTTATAAGATCATTACCTTATCACACTGTGCGACATGTATAGTTTAAACTCGGGTACGAGAGGCATGTAGACTGTACGATGATGACACGGGAGCTTCGGCGGCTGCGTCACACGTTGCGCAACGTCACCAGCATGCGCTCGTGGTAAACAAATACCGGCGCGCAGGTCGTAGCAGCAAACACACTGTGCGGTGATCATGCCGAATTTCTGACACTGCCAGAAAACTATCGTAGGCTATCTTTGGACGCAACACCTGGAAAACGGGCATCTTTGAACCTCTCTCACTGTACGACATAGGACCACCGATGGAGAGCCACGATCACAGAAATCGCGACGTTAGTTTCACGATGGCAATCTTTCGTCTGGGACAACCAATTATCATGCAGTGTATCCCGGGCTTAAGTCTTTATTTCCTGCCGGTATGAAAGAATGTTTGCTTTTTCATAACTGTTTGTCTGTTGTGTACATTGGAGTTGTATGTCTGTGGTATTCTGTGTCATATATGTCAATGACCAGACTCTTGGAGTTCAACAAGTGATAATTAAGGGTCTACCTTTGTTGTTTGCATGCAGCAGATTGTCCTTTAGTGTCAATATACTTAGAAAACGAGTGAAGGTTTGCTTTAAAGCATAAAGCAAGCAATGAAGATAGCAATGTGTTGAAAAGTCTGCTTGCTGATGTCTAATATGTTTAAAACTTACATTCACTTTGCACTTTTTGCACAATGCTATTTATAAAATAACCTTTTCTTAACCTTTTTGTCTTTTTTAGATTCAATGTGCGGTGAGCTACTTTCCTGTTCGATAACATAAACTAAAATCCAAAAATGTTTAATTTAAAAAATAAAGTAAAATCATACTTTTATAGAATAGGCAGTGTCAGTGCCTGACCCAGAACAGTGCTATAGACCAACAAAAATAATGATCAGCTGTCGGTGCTGTGCACTGATATCAACTTTATCTTAAATAAATCACAACTATTGACTAAATACAGCATCAAGGATCTGTTTTATAATAAGGTGGCATCTATCAGTGTATCATTGTGAGCTCAACCTTACCGCAATGTAGTATCACATACTGCACGTGTCTTTCTGATTTTCTCCTGTCTTTTAAAGCGATACTCCAGATAATGCTGAGTTTGTGAATATGCACATCAGCTTATACTCGAGTCTGAAATCTAAGCTTATCCCAAAGACAGAGCCATTGATTAAAATTAAAGACTGATAAATAAAAAAGCAGCCAAAACGAAAAATCCCCCAGATACATATGCATAAGTAAACATCTTAAAACAGACTTCCAAAAATGTATATGTCAATTCACAGAAACAACTTTGAAGGTTTTTTTGGGGGGGACTGTGCTAATGTTTTTTTTAGATATGTGTACAAAAGATTTGGGCATGTTACTATTTTCACCCCAAAATTTCCAAACTTTCATTTTGCCAATACTTTAAATAATCCAGTGAGAATTGTGTGTGCACGAGGAGTGTAACAACAGCTGATACTCCCCACGGAGATCTTGTCTCAACATCATTGAGTCTGTATGTTATTACTTGAATAAAAAGAAAAAAATCTGAGACAGACTAAATTCAGAAGAACTGTGGCAATGTCTGCAAGAAGCTTGAAGAAATATACCTGCAAAGCTACAGTGAAAAGTTTTAGGAAGTATATATGATAAGCTCAGATGCAATAATGATGAGATAATGATATTAACCAAATGCTCTTGCCATGTATTATAGCCTACGTAATGTTCATCAAATTAGTTTGTTTCAAATCTGCATTATCCTAACAAGTCCAGCTCTCAACACGCTTGTTTAGCTGCGAGTCTTGCCGCTCACGTCAACTTCAGATGTCCAGTGACTAGAGGTCGACCGATTTATCGGCTGGCCGATTAATTGGCCGATTTTTGGCATATTTTAAAAAATCGGCTTTGGCCAAAATTAGGCCGATTAATAGGCAGGCGCATCTGCGGGCACCTAAGCGCTGTTGTAGAACTCGTGACCTTGCCTCTTGCTGCAAGCAGATCGCTCCCGTCTCGTGTGTACAGCCATGCCTTGTTCACAAACAGCTTTACTAAATGATGGCGGGATCACGTGAATTAAGCAGCCAGTACAACAGCGCGACGGGCTTATGTCTCGCGGTGCACTGTCCGTGCAAAGATTAGGCTCATTTCATGTGATTAATGAGTGATGATGAGTTTTGTTTGCGTGACAGAGAGAGAAGAGCCGCGCGCACGCTTTCTGTCTCCCTGCTTTTATTACTCAAAATAAAACTGACACGATGGCGAAAGATCGGAAGACCAAATCATATCCACCGAGGAAATGTTTTTCGTGTTGTTACAGTAACACTTTGTTTACAGTTTTGCGCTGCTCAGCCTGGATTACAACACAGCGCGTCCGATTCGCGAACTGACTCCTTTGAACGGATTTGTTTGAATGAACGGTTGAAACAAAAGATCTGTCCCAACACTAAACTCACAAGAGCAATATTTGTAGTAATATAATTACAACTTATTTGTGTTTCATTTTGTGAAACCCTGCTATGCATATGAAGTAACCGTTTTATAAACGCAATAAACCCCCGCGAAGCAGTGGGGTTACAGTGCATTTTATAACAGCTAAGGGGTGTTGTTAGGCACGACGCGAAGCAGAGATAATTCCATTAGATAATTCCATTTTTGTGAAGAACTTTTGTAAGAGATCAGATTCAGAGCCATCAAAACTCACACGTTATGCTAAATCCACCACAACGCTGTTGTGTTGAGTAAATGCGTCAGTGTTTAAGTTGGATAAGATTGCCATCTAGTGGACAATAGCGGAAATATCCATTTAAGACAAAAACAACCCAGAGAACGTTTTCTCTTTATTGACGAAATGACTCAACAATATCTATGACATTTATCTGGATATCGCCATAATTGTGCAAATGTAAAATTTTTTAAATATGATTAAAGTGTGTTTATTTTCATAAATCAGTACGCAGCAACAGTGGCGCAGTGATACTTGTGATGCGGTCTGAACCGTGATAAATTTTGAGCTTTGTTTTTTATTTCTATTTTGTCATCATACCTAAATATAACAATATTCATTAATTTCTTAATTTTTATGTTCTGACTTTCATTTGTAATGTTTCTACTTGCATCTTTAGTGATTTTGCTACTGTTTACTATGTCTTATTCAAAGGACTGTTTTTTTAGAAGTGGAGGCTTTGCCAAAAAACTTGCAAAAGGGTTTTACAACTAAGGACCAGTATTTTCACACCGCCAACTGCGAGATAGTCAAAAAATGATCTGGCTGCCCTGCCAACAATGCTGTAGACGTATAGTGTAGTGGACGCTCTGACGCTCAAATGCGTTTTCTGGAATCCTCTCAAGCGGAGGTTTCCACTTTCCGATTGGTTGTCGCAGAACGTTTCCCGCTTCTGATTGGTTGCCGCAGAACCGCGTTATAGCTCATTACCATGAAGTAATGCCAGCTCGCTGCCAGCTCTCATTGAAAATGTATGACTTCCGGTCACTTCGACGCTCTCACCAGTAAAAATAAGGCATTTGAATTACTGACCAACAGCCTGTCCTATTCAAAGCATTAAAGTCAAATTTACTTAGATAGTTTTGCATTTGAACTCCTCATACAGTATATTTAAAATCTATACACATTTAAGTCAGCTTTGTTGTTGTTTTATTCATGAAAACAGCCAAAATCCCTGGTTGACAATTATACTTCACCCCACATTGCAATTAAAACAAAGTAGACCAAACATGAAAACAACAGACTTGAATGATACCCTCTCTGAATATCATTTTTTCCCTTAACACTATAACCTTGTGTTTTCTGCAGAATTAATCTTTATGTTGACAAACTGCTAAAACAAACACTTATTTCTCAGCTTGTGTTTCACAGCCACTGACACAGGTGAAAAGTCTCAAGTCTAATTTACAAACCAAATGATATGGTGCAACACCTGAACTTCACTGAAATGTCAAGCTAAACATTTGCATTTTTGCACAGGCCACTCCAATAGGCACTAATGCTATTTTCATCTAATCCTGTTCTCACAGATTTTCACAAAATCACCAGCTTACATTTATCCTATTACACCTGTGAAGACAGGTCCTGCTGTTCCTTACAAGTTTCCACCTTGTATCATGTTAATTAAACACATTTGCGATCTTAACAGATGCAGCACAATGCAATCACTCCTAAAATGGCTGCCAGGGCCAGTCAGTCAATCATGCTGCGGAGACAGACGAAAACTGGAAAGTTAAACATATCAAGCAATAAAGGCACCACACAGAGGCCTATTATGCCTGCTACTTCTCAGTCTCTCCACAAGCATCTTCAGGGTATCGCCGGTAGCGAATGCTGTCACAAGCTCAAACAACAACTCTTTAACTTCCACTAATGACCAAAGTCAAGGGAAACACTTTGCTCTTCTTTAGCTACTTGTATTGTCTGGATTTTTATCTCTGTCACTGTGGTTGTGTAAGGAAAGAGTGATTTGGCTAGTGTGTTTGCAGCGGATAAGCATGTGATAAATCTGACATGGCGGGCCAATAAGACAAAGGCATACATTTCTCATTTGATTGTAATTCAGGAGAATGGGTAACATTTATCACTACGTACCCATAATTCTGTTGGAGGCGGAATATAGATCTTGAACATGTCAGTGTTGCTTTAAACATCCCCAGGTTTAAAATTAAGCAAAAGCTATTTGTGAAAGTTTGAAGGCTTTGGATTCAGAAATCTTTAAGATATTGGTATTCCTTCAATGAGTTGAGACAGGAAATCTGTGTGTAAACTGAGGGATCATTCCAAGACATTATTTAAGGGTTATAATATTCTGGATCTTTATTTTACCATGTCTCTAAATAAAATCTGAACCCAACTGTGGAGAAAAGACAGAGGTGCCCGTCGGTTCACCGCACATATATTAAACCTATAGTGAGTGACCATAAGGTATAGTGGGACTTTTATTCAAGTTGATCTTTGCTGAGATTTCTAGCAGACATGGCTGTCAGACAAGCTTTAAAAGTGAAATACTGAGATGAATAATGATTGTGACTAGTATTTCAAAGCTATTACATGACTCAGACTTGGAGTATAACCTATGTGTTGGTTGTAAAAATAGTTACGATGGTGCCCCAACCACATCCACTTTTATTGTACGAAAGAGAACAGTGTGAACAGTCTTCAGATATTTCGTGTTTCACGGTCATTCAGGATTGCGATGACAAGAAGGTGAGAAAATGATGCCATAATGTTCATTTTGAAGTTGATCTCTCGCTTTTATAGACTGAAAAGCAATAAATGATGTAGCAGATGTCTCTCCAATTTCCTAAATGACATTGAACCATGATGAGAGGGTACAGCAAAGCCCTCATCATGTCACATGCACTACAACTACTTGTTGGAGGTGAAATGAAGGTTTTGCACGACAGCGGCATTAGAATAGGACATAAAATGCTTGGTTTCAGACAGTTTTGGACACAAAATATCTGAGGGTGACTTTCTCTGGTGAATATGTATTGTGAGTTATTAGCCAATTAGCCAAGCACTGAGACTATTAGCATTCTGAAGCTTTCTCTCCTGTCAGATCCCTGGGCTACCTCACCCTCTCCTCGCTGCCACCCTGCTGTAACTCGGAGCCTGAGGCCATCATTACCCATGCCACCCCAAAACATCTACTGACAAGCCTGTTTAAGGTTGTGCGTTTACCATCGCTGTACCGCTGTATTCTGAATGGATTCCTTTCTTTCATGTCTCTCCATTAAAACTTGCTGTCAGTCACTGCTTCTTTAGCAAGTTTGACATCATCAATCACCATTGTGATCTCTCATAATTGTTCCCATGCAGTACTCAATCCACTATATATCTGTCTCCTTGATGAAATATCAACTCATACCAGCATGAATTAGGCTTGCTAGTGCTTGTTTAGCTGATGGACCAGCATAACCTAAACTTTGATGCTGAAGCTGGTCTACCAGTATCTTACTAGTCTGATAATAACCTTGTGATGCGGTGTCTCCTACCTTGGGTATTTGGATGGATTTTTTGTCTCTTTCTCCGGCAAACTTTAGATCTGCAGGTGACACATTAAAGCCCACTTCACTAGCATCCCAGCAAATGATTGAAAATATTGAGGAATTATTTGTGCTATTTATATCTCTCCATTGACAAATCTGTCTGGATCAAACCGGTAGAAGGGTGCATCATCTTGACAGAAGCCTTTATTAATGCACAGCTTGTCTTTCGTTGCTGCTTCGAATAAGCATAATTTGGGGTGGAATAAAAAGAGGTGTGATTTGCATGAAATAGAAAAACAATTTCAGTGCTCACCTACCATTAACAGCACAGCTCATCTGTAGGTAGGGGGTACAATCTACAAGTGATGCGGTGTGAGACAGTCTTTCTTACGCATGCAGGCTTGAAACAAACTCTGCAGTGGAGTGTGTGTGCTTGTGTCAGCAGCATCCCTTATCCAGTGTGATCAAAGTAGGTCCCTACTCTCAATCCCCATGGCCTCTTTAAAAGGATTTTGCACGCAACCTCCCACAGACAATACACATGGTCACATAAGCAGAGTTATACAGTATTAAGGGTGTCACGATTTCAGATTTAAATGGAAATCTATTGAAATTAAGGGGCTGTCCACACGGAGACGCATATCACTGTATACGTATAAATTTGTTATCGTATTGCCGGTTCGTCCACACGGATCCGGCATTTTGAGAGAGTGAAACCGCTATTTTTTGAAACCGGGTCCTAAAGTGGATAAATCTGAAATCGACACCCTTGCGGTTTCGTGTGTACAGCCAATCCGTATATTTTGTGAAGCAAAAACGTCATCACATCACATGTCGGAAGCGTCACACGTAACAGCAACAACAATAACGGCGGACTACGTGATTGTGTTCGTGCTACAGAAGCTACTAAAGCCTACTGGCTTTATTACAGCAAAATCTATTGCTTCTATGCAATTGTGGTGAGCAACAAGCGATAATGGACAACATCATAGGTTGGTTATGCGCATGCTCAAAGTATAGTGTATATCTGTGGCAGAATTACAGCGCCCCATACTGGTCCGGCATATATACTACACCGCTTTCAGTTGGTTTCAGTGGTTTCGTGTTTACGGATTATTTTTTTAGAACAAGGGAAAAAATGATCGGATAGGGAATGCACCGGCTTCGTGTGGACAAAGCCTAAGTCACAACCTCGAACTTCAAATTAAAAAATTAAATCGTTGATGCTGCCACACCCCCCATATAATTTCCGGTCAGCTTGCAAAGAGGGGGAAAAAAACTTGTGTTGAGTGCTGCGAGTCAACCTCCTCTAACTTAGCTTGCTACAGCCAGGGGCGTCGGACTGGGGGTAAAACCAGTACTGATTACCAAGGCCCCAAAGGAAGAGAGGGCCCTTGAAAAGTCTGGGATATATTATGGGGGTGGGGCATGGGGGCCCATCAGGACTGCCTATGCAAAGGGCCCGAGATCTTGTGCAGGTCATCTGAGAAATGTAATCCCATCTGGATGCAAATGTCTGTGTTTGCCCGCAATATCTTTTGAAAACGCGGTTCTTGTCGTGTTTTGGCCAACGTGATCTGCTGTAAGGTCTTACTAACGCGCATATTTTGTACTTCCTGAGTTCTGTTCATTCAAATATGGATGTTTTTTCAATTCAGCTAAATAAAATATTTCAATCAAGACGAGCTGAATATTAAACACTGTTAAGACTGGCCAATATTTGTATAAGGTAAACTCAACCTTTTTGTTTAACTCCGGAATGGAAATGTTAATTAAAAAAGATAAGAAATTGATATTAATCATTATTTCTTAATTTCTTTGGGTTTATTATAAGCAGCCAGTTATTTAAAATACCTAGGCTACTTTAGTAGGATTTGTATAAGTTCTTTTGATTTGTTAAAGTTAAATTGTTTAAAATGTTTAAAGCAAAATATCAAACATTACAAACACACGTATCCAGAGCACGTGATCTTCTGCAACGCCAAAACGCATGAAACAGACACTCCCATCTCTGGAATAGCCTGAAAATTTTAATCCCGTCCTAATCGGTACATAAAATCACAGATGTCGTGGGGGACATGTTGAAACTCAAACGTCATTTGGAAAACTAATCCCGTCCGAATAGTGCTTTATACACAACAAACAAACACACACTCACAATAGGGCTGCTCGATTACAAGAAAATTCAAAATCACGATTATTTTGGTAAAAATCAGAATCCTGGTTATTTAACACGATTACTCAATAACTTTGAAAACTTGAATTTATTTAACCTTTTTTAAAAGAGTTATTAAATGTGGATTTTCTTGAGAATTAATATAAATCACTTAATTTATGAAATTCGGGAAAGACTTTAAGACAAAAAAAATCTCTGTGTTTTTAAGAGGGAGCTATGCACATTGACGTGTTTTTTGTTTGATTTTACAGTGGATATGTAAATTTGCAGTCTATTTCTGTAATTTTACCATTTCAACTCTATTAAAAAACGTAAAATAAAATGGGAAAATTCTGTAAAATTACAGTTTTTTTACTTAATTCATTGCATTTGTATAGTATTTTTTGCAATAGGCTACACGTGTCAACGCTATGGTGCCTTAGAAGTGCTATACAAACACATCAGTCCAGTGTTTTATATCGCAAAATGAAATGACGGAAAACACACACACACACACACACACACACAGCACAAACGGAGCAGTGAGCAGCTATCTCTACAGCACCCGGGGAGCAATGGGGGACAGGTGGCTTGCTCAAGGGCACCTCAGTCGAAACCTGTTGGCCGAAAGACTCAAACCGGCAACTCTCGGGTTACAAGCCTGGCTCTTTAACCATAAGGCTACGTCTGCCCCAACTAGAGTCATTTGAATTACTATAACGATGTATGTATGTTCCTTTTTTGGAGCTCTGCAATGTTGACCCCCAAGAAGATAACATGATGGCATTTTATTATATAAAATTTGTTGTCTATGTTAAAAAAAGAAAACAGAAGTCATATCTATTATAAGGGTGAGTACATTTTATTTTCACATAAGTCACCAAAATGCCATTTGCAAAACCTCAGTAGATCAGCACGTCTCAAAGTCACAGTCTGGTTCTGTTAAGCCTGTGAATAATGGGAATGCAGCTACTTATATGGTGCTGTAATGAGACAATCAGTTTCTAATTTAACTATTTGCATCTCAGCAATTATTACACCAATTAGTCTTCTTGGAAAACACTTCCAGCAAACATTCCACGTCTATACCTACATCCCAGTTTTAATTAAGACCTTGTTGAGTTGTATCAAGCTTTCTGCGCATTAATCTGTCTGCATTACCATGTTTAACAAGAGTTTTGTGTCAGCAAATTACTCTGATTGGATCGGAGGATAACTGCACCAGCATACAATTTGATTCCCCTAAAGCAACGTTCAATGTGTCCCATTTATTTCTTTATTTGTTTCATTGCGGGCTAAATTGCACAAATTGTACTTTTTTGGCAACAATGAGGGGGACTGTATGCAGTAGCGCTGTAATTTGTCACAACAGACACTTAAATAATAAATCAATAAAATACAGTCTAATGTAGTTTGCTTAGTCAGTGTGTTCAAACAGGGTTAGACCGAGCCATTTCATTTTCTGTCTCTGCATTTTCGCTCTGTTTTAATTTCCGCTCTGCTTTCCGATTAGTCACTATTGATGCTTAGTAATTGTTTTCACAAACTGTTTTGAACTTCATAAGCCTATATTTTACGACTCACATCAACAAAATGTTAGCTGTTTGTGTAGCTGTTTTTTGCTGGTCATTAGTTGTATTTAAAGGACAAGTTCGGTATTTTACACTTAAAGCCCTGTTTTCAGATTGTTTATGATGAAATAGAACGGTTTTGACTGAAATTTCGACATATGTGCATGGCTGCCCCAAGAATTTTCGGGTGTTTGTGTTTCACCTCCCACTCCTACAATGGGTTTAAAGGTGCACTGGAACAATCCTTCCTAAAATGCATTAAAGTTTCGTTTACAAAGACGTGAAACTCACCGAGTGGTCAGCGGTGTTCACTGATATGCTCACACAAAAATCGCTGCAAAAGATGCTTTCCAACAGTTGTTTTAGCATTCGTTGTTAACTTGTGGACCCATTTTTCCAAACGCCTTACACCCGTACATTCTTCTGTTGAGAGCTTGAATAATAGACACTCCAGCCCAGGTGGTGGCGATAATCCGCCTTTGCCAATTGCAAGAATACAAACAACGTTCCCGGCGCGGAGTAATACCGTACCTCACAGCACATCAAATACAAGTCAATGGAGTTGGCAAAAACTACGATAAAACCTGTTGGAATGCGTAATTTGCAGCGATAATTTGTGAGCATACCAGTGAACACCCCTGACCACTCGGTGAGTTTAACGTCTTTGTAAACGAAAGTTTAATGCATTTTAGGAAGGATTGTTCCAGTGCACCATTAAACCCATTGTAGGGGTGGGAGGTGAAACACAAACACCCGAAAACCCTCGGGGCAGCCGCATATGTTGAAATTTCAGTCAAAATCCTTCCACTTCATCACAAACAATCTGAAAACAGGGCTTTAAGTGTAAAATACCAATCTTGTCCTTTAACAACTCTAGGCCTGCTTCAATATTGCTGCATAAGAGCATAAGATTTTATGCATTTATAAGCCTCTACTTTTATGACTCAAACAACTGCGTCTCAAAATCAACTTTATTGCTGTCATACGACAGAAAATGAGACATCTTTTGTGTTTGCCAACCATTAGCCTTGGTCAGTTCACTGGCCCTATCATTGATATTTCTGGGCAATGTTGATCAGAACTAGGATGGAGAAACGTACTGTCATGGTGAAAGAATGAAATCGTTCAGGCGATGATTCATGTGCATTATTTTATACGGTAAGAGTCAGAGCTTGCTTGCCCTATTCCCTGATCTTAGGTCAGTGTGCACAGTCCAATAGATCGGTATTGTTTCAGCTCGGTTGCATCTGTACCGGCCAGATTACAACAGTAGCTCTTACAAGGTTCACTGGCGTGTCGACTCTCGTATTATCTTGCCCGGGGCAATGTGCACACATTCACATAGACGCAGGCATGCACACGTGTACAAAAAGAAGTAAACAAATGTTGATTTGGGTACAAAGGCAAACAGAGAGAAAAACAATGGGATGGCTCAAGTTCACATACAGCATTTTACAGGGCTTAAGGAGACGTGCGTAATCCTCATGGGCACAAACAATCTGCAGTGGTTTACTTTTCACAGATGAAGACACACACTCACACTCCCTCTCTTTCTCTCTCGGCCTGACTCCTCTAGTCTTCACTGTCTCATTAGTAAGTACAGTGGCCTCTGTGTTAGCTGCTCTGGCTGGCAGGCCTGGGTCCTTGTCATGTTATCCCTGCATAATCTTTAGCTATAGACATTTGCAGTTCCTTACTGATTAAAGCTGGCCAGCAGGAAACCGCTTCAATCCTCTTACTGCGCTCACTTTCACAAGGCCAAATCAGCAATGTTCTGAGCTAAACGACTCAAACCGGTCTTTCATTTGAAAAATCTTTCTTTCGCTGTCTCTCGCTGCTTTGGTGTTTTAAAGTCAGTTTTAGAAAGAAGGGCTTTGGGTTTGTCACAGAGAATATGAGGAACTGAGATCTCCCCACAGTACCATAAAACACTTTATTAAGTGTTTGGACTGGAACACAAAAACCAGCTGTGCATCCTAATGTCAACTGGATCTGAATCATCACTATATTCCTCAACGTACACAACAGCAGCTACAATTAAAGGGATAGTTCACCCAAAAATGAAAATAATGTCATTAATGACTCACCCTCATGTCGTTCCAAACTCATAAGACCTCTGTTCATCTTCTGAACACAGTTTAAGATGTTTTATATTTAGTCCGAGAGCTTGTTGACCCTTTATTTAAAATCTGCGTACGGTATACTGTCCATGTCCAGAAAGGTAATGAAAACATCATTAAAGTAGCTCATGTGACATCAGTGGGTCAGTTAGAATGTGTTAAAGCATCAAAAACACATTTTGGTCTAAAAATGACAACTTTATTCACCATTGTCTTCTCTTCTGCGTCTGTTGTGAAGCGCATGCACGAGACGAAAGTCATGTGACTGCAGTGGATGACATACGATGTGGCTGACGTGTTATCTGGTGCACCCCAGCTGTTTTTTGTTTTGTGCACCTGGGCTTCTTTTACAGTCTGAGGGAGACGCACGCTGTAAGTTTGAAAAAAAAAAACCTTTGCAAACATGTCTGAGAATAACACGTCATCTGCGTCACTGCAGTCACGTGACTTTAGTCTTACGCGTGTGCTTTACAATAGACGCGGAAGAGAAGACAATGCTGAATGGGGTCGTAATTTTTGTTATTTTTGGACCAAGGTGTATTTTTGATGCTTCAACACATTCTAGCTGGCCCGCTGATGTCACATGGACTACTTTGATGATGGTTTTGTTGCCTTTCTGGACGTGGACAGTGTACCGTGCGTAGATTTTCAATGAAGGGTCAGCAAGCTCTCGGACCAAATATAAAAAATCTTTAACTGTGTTCCTAAGATGAACGGAGGTCTTACGAGTTTGGAATGACATGAGGGTGAGGGATTATTTTCATTTTTGGGCGAACTATCCCTTTAAGAAATGAATGAAGCAATGAGTCTGTTGAACTAGTAGCAGTGTTTTGGTAGCCGCTGTCTTGCTAGTATAGGACGGTCCAAGAGGGTGTCTTTACATTGATCTGTGCCAGCTCAAAATTCAGTGTTAGGACGGGATGCTACAAAATGATGCTTCTCAACCACCTTAGTACCCCGTGTAAAAGGCAGTTCTGATGCAGTTTTGGTTCTTTGTAAACAAAATGAGAACATAAAATTTTGTTCGCGTTAAAGCTTATATGTCATTATTTAGTTTAATATTTCTATCCTGATTATTGAGGGGGTGGTCTGTGGGCGAGTCTCTCTGCTTTTGTTTAAACATGAGCAGGAGAAATGACGGGTTTAAAATGACGCGAACTGCACAGAACTTTCTCTGATAATTTAGAGCAATTAATGAAATAAGCTCTTTATATTTACACACTTGCAAAGTGAAACAAATAAAAGATGCGCAGAGCAGCCACTTTAGTTTTACCAATGAAAGCCCAAAGGTTGCGCTGTACACTGTGTTCATGCTAAAAGTCATGTCTGATGTAAAAATGTTGTGCTCGTACATCACATTAGATCAAAAGGTGGATACTATTAGGTGGTCTTTTGTTGCCTACATTCGACCAAAAAACATTTTACACCACATTTCCACCTGTATTTAGCGTCATCCACTTGTGATCCGATTGACCAAAACGCATCTTAAAGGGCCCATATTTCGTGGCTAAAAGCACATTACTTTGTGTATTTTGTGTAATACAATGTGTTTGTGTGGTTTAGAAGCATTTTATTCCACATATATTTTTGGAGCACCTCCAAGTCCCGCCCATTTGTAACAGGTCGTTTTGTACAAAGCTCATCGTTCTGAGAAAGCGCGGTGTGAACCGATTGGCCAGCTAATACCTCAATTACATAAACGTCAGTAGGAAAACAAAATCGAACATTTGGGCTGTACGGTTCTGAAATAGTGTTGTAAGTAAAACCTAACTCCTGGTTTCTTAATGTTTACTCCATGGGAAGGCCAAACAAAGTAGTTTTGCAACGAAACACAGCGTCTGCTTGATATGGCGGAAACATCAATACTACAGCATGATTGAAAGTTACACCCTCTATCTTTGCGTACATATTAGGGTGGTGAAAATGTTCAAACCAGTATTACTTCTAACTGCATAAGCGTGTTTGAACGAGCCATTTTAGGTAGGGGTGGATGAGGCTTCACTTTTAAAAAGAAGATCTCTTTGGATTTAAAACTTACATTTTGCAACTTTACAGATCTTTTATGAGCGCACAGACATCTTTTAACACTCTAAAAACAAAGGAAAACATGAAATCGGGTCATATGTCTCTTTTAATACCAGGTGTAAAGAGCCTCTTAGATCCACTAGAAACCTCGTTTCAAAACACAGCTACCAGCTTAAGCTGTTCCAGCAGGGAAAACTCCATGGATCTGTTTCTATTAAGATCAGATTAATCTGATTTCTTCATTGTGAATGTTCCTTTAGCTTGACGCCTGGAAGCCAAAACCTCACTTCGAGTAAAGCATTAAGACAAAAATCTCTAAACCTTTTTAATAAAACAGCACAGCTGATGAATCTCTGCACATCAGTGACCCACAAAGGCAGTTGTGTATTCTTTGACGCAGGTTCTCTCCGAGTGTGAAATATTAAACCGTGAAGCATATACAGTCATCTCAAACACAGAAACTGCCGATTCACACGAGAGGCAAACAGAACAAAGAGTCTTTTACTGCAAAGGGACTGCAATTCACAAGCTTCTAACAAGTGTAAAGAGTTGTTGCGAATCAATGGATTATGGATTGCGAGTATATGAGGACTACGGCAGTATATCGATATGAAGTGCTTCATTTTCCTTATGGCTCTACATATATTTGCAACATCAAAGGAAGAAAACAAGCCATCAAGAGTAATGTGGACCAACAGACTGTGAAACAGAGCAAAACATCAAAATCTGAGTAAAGATGAAAGTTTAAGGAAAATATAAAACCATCGTGAAAACACAAACCCAAGATGATGAAAAAAATGCATTACATTTTCCTTCCAATTTTCAAAAAATCTTTTATTGACTTGGAGAGGGACTGACTTGAGAGAGAGAGAGAGAGAGAGAGAATGCTAAAAATGTTCCCAGAAAGCCACTTCTTATTGCACTATTGCATTGTGCTACATTGCAATATTTCCATTAATGGTCCATCTAGTGTCCTATTCGGACAGGACTCGATTTTCCTGAGGTGGTCAGATAAGTGTTTACAGACATACTTGATTGTCATGCATCCCTATACAAATCAAATTTATCTGTGTGTTTTATTATACAAACTCCTAAAAATTTTAGGAAACAAATCACCTTCTGTTTCACATCTAACTCCACTGAGAAATCCTATCCGAGGAAACAATGTCAGAAAATGTTGTGTATTGTAATGTAATATTTTTCACAATAGGGGACTATAACGCTGATATGTAGTACTTCCACTTCCAGGGATCTTTGTGCACGTCCACTTCCGGTGAATTGTAATGCCAGTTCTGCTGGTCCAGATTGAACAGAAAAGTTGTTGAGAAAGATACGTAAAGGAACGATGGTGTTATAGATATGTAGTAAATTAAAAGTACAGATAATTTGTTGTAAAATGTAACAAAGTAAAAGTCAAAAGTATGCACTATAGATTCTACTTAAGTATAAAAACGTGGAAAAGCTGTTACAGTAACAAAGTATTTGTACTAGGGTTGCCGCGGTGACAGAATTTTCTCACCGGTTAATCGGCGCGTCACAACCCCGGTGATCCCGGTTTCACCGGGTGGGAGGGGCTTATAAATGCGCATGCAGACGTGCACATTTTACTTTCACTTTTGAATTACGCAACTGTTTAAATGCAGTGCTTGCGTAATCTGCGTTAAATCGCGTATGAATTTGCGTGCAATGCGAGTGCAACAGCTGGTTTATTTAAGTGCTTACGTTAATGTGCCCAGGTAATTCGCACAGAACCCGCCAGTCCCAAGCAGAGCAACCGGCTACTTCTCCATAAAGCGCTGCTTGAATGATCAATGATGGGTTTATTATTTTTCTTGATGAAAAACACAAGAACAAAACGATCTCGGTTATATTAAGCATCATATATGTATATTATAACAAAAACGAGTAACCACGCGGCTTCTGCCTTCGTCTGGTCAGTCAGCTTGCCTTGCACACTCTGACAGGAATAAATGAAATCTGACACCTGCAGCTGCTCTGTGACGTGACGCGCGTTCAGCTCCGCTAAATTCAGTCTGCAGACACATTCAGTTGTAAGTGTTTGCTCTCTCTAATGAAACTAAATGATTTAATTACACGAAAATATCAAAACGACGGTGAAAGACGGTGTCGCGGTGGGCAAGTGATCTAACCGGTGAGAGGCTAAAGCACCGGTTATCACCGTTTCACCGACCATCGCGGCAAGCCTAATTTGTACTTTGTTAAAGGTAGGGTATCTAATTTTGAAGAATGCTAACGGTAGCCAACTAGCAATGAAATGATCCCACCCTCCATTCAAATCGCCATCCAAAGTAGGGCTGTGCGATTTAGGGAAAATATCTAATTGCGCCTTTTCTGCAAGGAATTGCGACTGCGATTCGATTTGCGATAAAATTTTGAATGTAATGTGCAATGTGCATCTGCCTATTTAGATGGTTAGAACTTACTGATACTGCTTATGGGTCTGGTGATTTAACTGCATTCTTGTATTTTTTTTTTTGTGAAAATAAGGAAACAAAAACAAAGAAATTAAGAATATAATTAAGAATATAATTAACACTTCTTATTGTATGAAATACAATAGTCTTTAGCTTGGACTAACACTGTAACAGTATTTAAATAAGTGGGTTCATTATAGCTGCAACTTTAACAACAAGTTAAAATATTTAAATGGGTGACTGAGTTTTACTGGAAAGATTTGTATGCATGTTTGTTTTTTGTAAACAAAGAACTGTAATACTCAACTTCATAACTTTCAAAAATATTAAATAGAATATAAATGTATAAATGAATATAAAATCCAAATGCATTCAATGTCATGTCATTTCATTTAAAGTGTATGTTGCAGGTTAACCACCACTGTCGATTAATGGGTACATAAATCACTCAAGATATGTGTATAATTTTTAAAATGTCTCAAAAATGGTCTTAAAGACCACTTTTTTTTACGTTTTTGGTATTTGGTTTTTTTAACGCAATTCTGCGATGACGTCACGTTGGGGAGAAGTGGAGAAAGACTCAGCCAGAGCCATAGAGATAGATGAGACATTTATTGCTGTTTAATACTTACGTATATAATTTGGAAATCATATATACATCGTAGGAAATATATAATGTGTTATACTGCAAAGTTACCTTGCTAATTATTATTTATGATATATGTGGAGATAAATAAAACTTCGCAAATCTGCTGATTTGATCCATTCATGTCCTGACCACCAGGCTAGAGATTTTTAAACATCCTTAATCCACACTTACTAGTCTATCAAATAATATCTCAAATATATTGTTTTGTGAAATAAAAGGATGCTTTGTTATATTGTTTATGCGATTATAACGAATCACACGATCATTTTATACGCAGCAGCAGTCAGCAGCTGCAGCACACTCGGATCCGACCGCATACATACTGTAATAAACAGGCGTTCGGCGGCTTTTTACATCACGACAGGCTAAGCCATTTGAGGAGGAACCGCTCATTGATCACCGTATTTTTATAAATCCTGTACATGTTTGGACCTGCCGAACAGGTTGAGCACTTTTATATACTTTATTGAGCAGAGAGGCTGCCTGCACAGTTTGACCAGAGGGCTGCGGGAACCGGCCGCACATCACGCCGCCAGACGGTGTTGCTAATATAACTCGAAATGTATAACTATTATCAGATCGGCCCGGGAAAGTCCCGACTCTCTCGATTGCCATTCCGCTACTGGCTGTAAGAAAGTGAGTGCGTTTGGGTCGCTGGTCCTCGCGAACAGACGTGACGTGCTTCACTCACCTTCCAGGATTAGAGACATGCTGCCAAAACCGTTTGTGCTGAAGATCGCATAAAGTTACACCCATTTCAGGCAGGATCATGGACCCCCTCAAGCCAGCATGCACGAGTATGTTAATTGTTTGTTTACTTTCTACACGAAGATATGCTAACCTTATGCTATCTGGCTGTCTGCCTATCTCTCTATACTAGCCTATCCATCTGTCTGTCTGTCTATCTATCTGTCTATCTATCTTATCTATCTATCTATGTATCTATCTATCTATGTATCTATCTATCTATCTATGTATGTATGTATGTATGTATTATCTGCGCTATCAGAACTGTACTTCACTCGTCTTTCTATAGTCATTCTCAATGCTCTCAAGGCGGCTTTGGTCAATTCTCTCCCCAGCGTGACGTCATACAGTGCGTTGTGAGGGAAAGGAGAATCATTGCAAATTGCTGTACTTTTTCATACTTTTTCGGGTTTTGTGATACCCAACAACATAAAATACAATGGATAACAGTTTAAATGTTTATTATCAACAAGCAAATTGCACAAATTCGTTGAAAAATGTTACCTGCAAAACGCCCTTTAAGTGACATTAGCAACCCAGTTAAATGGTATTGTAGTTTGTTTTAAATAAGGAGCCGGGCTTGTTGTTGGGCGTGTGTGTGTAACGCATCATCCGTTTTGGGAGACGCAGGCGTGAAGTCTTGCGATGCGGACTTGTGGAGACAGGAGTGAGTATTTAATAAGCATAGAGGGACAGGCTGCGCATGTGCGTCAAGTTTAAACACCTTGTCTGTTGTGGATGACGCGCGCGAAAAGTCTTGCGATGCGGAACCAGGCACGAGCAGAGGTGGAAAGTAACGAATTACATTTACTCACGTTACTGTAATTGAGTAGTTTTTTTGTGTATTTTTACTTTTTTGAGTAGTTTTTAAAATCTGTACTTTTACTTTTACTTAAGTATGTTTTATTTAAAGTATTGTACTTCGCTACATTTTAAATCATATCCGTTACGAGTAAAAAAATATTTCAAAAAGCAAGGTGATAAAGACGCGCAACGGATGTAAATGGGCGGGGCACGGGGGAACGCGCAAAAAGAACCCTGGAGACGGACGAGACAGGCGCGCGCTAATGCAGACCCGCCTCAGTTCAAATCTTATGAAAGAAACGCCTGGTCCTATTTAAGCGACCACTTTCAACTGACGCGAAGCGAGTGTTTCATTTCTATGAAAGGTAGGATTCATGCTCTTAAGTACGAAATTGCACGACGCGTTTTTAATACCATGCGCATTATCTTCCGAAGTCTAGCAGCTTCGCGTCAAGTCAAACACAACTTCAAAACATCCTCGAGAATGCGCAGGTCATTAGACATTGCAGAGAGAGAGAGAGAGAGAGGGAGAGAGAGGTCCCCAGGTCAGGGAAGTAAGAAGATAATAAACGTCTCAAATGTATATAGACATGGCACTCATCTCATTATATGCTCATTTAAACTATATATAGTTTAATAAAATAATGTATGTTACCAGCAATACATCAATTACAACCTTACTATAGTGATTGTATTTACAAGCTGCTGACAACCTTCAAAAGTGCATAACTCACATGTAAAAATCATCATTAAACAATTCCATAAATGTTTCTTACTTTAAAAAAGCTTTATTAACTTTTTGTTATTGCACTTTCATTGTAAAGATGTTCCTACAATTAAACACAACTATGAGATGTATATTCCCTTGTCGTTTTTGAACTATACTAGAATCCTCCACCTCTTCCCGCTGTAAAAAAAGTAACTTTTACTCTGAGTAAAGTTAAAATGACTTACTTTTTACTTTTACTTGAGTGGATTTTTAGACAAGTAACTTTACTTTTACTTAAGTAAAAAATGATTAAAGTAACTTTACTTTTACTTGAGTACAATCTTTTATTACTTTTTCCACCTCTGGGCATGAGTATTTAACAAGCATTGAGAGACACAGGATGCGCGTATGCTTTAAATTGAAACCCCTCGTCAGTTTAGGAGAAGCGCTGTTTTGGTTGACGTGCCTCTCACGGAGAAAGCACAGCCATACTTGCGCTCGCTCAATTGGTAAGACTATCACAAAGCCTCTCTGCATATTTCTCAAATTGCATCATATCGCATCCTTTCGCATTTGCTAATCGCAACGTTTCACATCGCGATTGCGGTTCGATTTCGATTAATCGCCCAGCCCTAATCCAAAGTCACGGATCTTTCAAAACACATGAACACAGATCAGATGTCCACATCTCATGTCTCATTCACCGGTGAGAAAATGAATAACATTACCAAAATAACCAACAACAAATGGTTTACATCAGAATAAGTTAAAGCACACTATCATTACACTAATCTGTAAACGAACACAAATTTCATAAGCAACACAATGTTTCATCAAAGTAGAATATCTTGAATCCATCTTAATAAAAAACATATCGCTACCTACCTTACCAAAATAAAGTGCAACAACCCTTTCAGACCCTTTGCCTCCTGCACTTGTTTGCATCTCGTGGTAAAGCAATAAAGTTACAGATGTTTTTGTGTTTTTTTGCTCTTTGCTGATCCAGGCAGTTTTGGCTGTTGTTGATTTAAAAGATGTCTTTCGTTTTGTGGCTCCTGTGTAGGTTGTCAATTCAGCAGGAAAGTTTGCCATTCTCCCTCTGTTTACAGATGGGAGGTGAGCACACGTGAATGCGACAATGACGTATGGTGTTTGAGTGAACAGGCTGCGCGATGGCATTCAAATTATGCTTACGAATGAGGGACAACGTCCCTCGGACCGACATCTATGATTGGTTGAGATTTTTTTGGTCCTACTCCTTTCACAGATTACATAAATTTCTACAAACACATTTAAACAACTTAACATAGTAATTGCTATCAGGATCTGCCTAACAGGATGTTAGATACCTAACCTAACTGCGATGGAAGTGGACATGCACAAAGTTGACAAGTCCCACCCACAAAACCCAGAAACGTGGTAGTCCCCTATGAGACTTTTTGAGGTTGTGATATTCGTTAAACATATTTATGCATTTGTAAAACATGTTAATCTAAACTATCATAGACTGCATTCAAGGTATATAATTTACTATAAGCTACATTTCTATATTATACTGTACATTTGGTCTTTTGCAAACTTCTGGGTGAAATAACAGTTGTTAGTGCAAATGCTGCTTGCATTTTTTTGTAAAAATACCTATAATGCCGGTTTCACCCCGCACGCGTTAGCACCGTGTGAGGAGAGCATTTACCGCTAGTGACCATTGTGCTTTCACACTGGCTGCGTTTGCAGTGCGTACTGTGCAGCTTACCACCAGTGCAAAAATCTCAAGTTCACATTACTTTATTTTACATATATGAGCAACACCTCTTCAAGATGCATTTTAACTGTCAGTGTAATTTATATAACTACTGTGATTTGTTTAATCCATATTGTTTTCGTGCTGTTCTGGTCCGTGTAATCACAGATATTGACATATTTACACAACACAATTATATACATAAAAAGCCAATGGCACATTATCAAATCTGTTTCTCTGCAGTTCACAATAAAAGAAAAGGCTTTACTCAGTGATTGATAGCATGATCATGTTTCCTTTCAACAGTATAAGCATAAGATTTACAGATGTATCTGTTTCTCTGAAGGTTATTAAATAAGACGAGGATTCATTTAATGCTGGGCAGAGAGTGAATGACAGCGCAGTGTTCTTGCAGTGTTTTACATTTTTGATCGCTTTCTTTTAAACACTTTTTTGCACTCCTGCTATGCGAACACGCGCTGCTGACACGCGAAGTGTGCATGCTCTAACTTATTAACATGGGCGCTGTGTCCTAACTACAGCGAAGCCGGGACAAACAATAAAAGGTATGTCAATATGAGTTTTGGACCTAACCAACCATAATGTGTTGCCCGCTGAGCGACTGACATCCCCGCCTACACAGAAATCTCATTTAATGAAAGTTCTGTGCATAATGAATATTAATATTCAAACATGTAAGAGGAGAGACTAATTAGACATTTTAAAGAAATATATAACAAATTCCTCAAGTTGCACAAGGAAAGCCATAAAATGCAGATAAATGTATTCTGTATGTGTGTGTACTCTTCAGCTGCAGTGCAAGAGGGTGCACAAACAGAAAAAAAACTGTTATGATTGGCTCTGATTTGTGATTGATAGTGTCGTGCCACACCCCTTTATCATGTTCAGTATGGACAGACAAATTGCCTATAGCTGGAATCATATGGCAACGTGTCTGGTTAGGACATGATGTAAGTCTTGTTCAGTTAAAAACTGGTTGCATCACACACATGAGGAGAATCTTGACAGATTTTCTTTTTCTCTAAACTCAATGCTTTTTACAAACACCCAGCAGGTAAGTTTAAAAGAGGCAGTTTCCCTTCAGTTCTTGTGTCTGATGAAATGGTCACAATACTTTTTCACAGGCAGTGGTGTTGCTGGTACACTGCTCAAATGTTTAACAAAGTTTTGAAGTTTTACTGAGAAAAATAGTATTGTGCCAACATATTCATTTATTTACTACACAACAAAACTTTTATTCAGAAATGTTGTAAAAGCATTATTTGAACTAAATAATGAAGAAAACAAGCCAATGCCAAAAATCTATTTTAAAGGTTACTTTACAAAATAATAACGAGAAGTTATTGGAAACACAGTTTTAGGGATGGGACGATTACCGCTTTCGTGTTTAACCACGATAAAATGTCCTGACGGTTAGTATTATCGTTTAAAATGTAATCATCATTACAACCGTGTTTGATTACCGTGATTTTGAAAACTCACGGTAAATCCTGTCCAGACAGAATCAGTTTGACACAGAGCGCACATGCAACATAGTTTTTTGCACATGCAAGAAGGCATTTAAGGGATAATGTATTCTATTCAGTCACGGTAAACTTATTAGACAGATTTATTTATTTTTTTACCACAGAAATATTTTCAGGGACATGAAGTATTAAATTGTGATTTTCACAAATAAAACTTTAATGTTTTCAGTGTGTGTGTCAGTTCTTTTTAAACATTTCCATCTCATTTTAACAAAACCATGATAATATTGATAACCGTGATAACTTTGGTCCCTATAATCATGATATGAAATTTCCATACCGTCCCATCCCTACACAGTTTCCAAACTGGAAACAAACAGTTTAAAGAGCGCACACCACACGCGTACCTACAGTAGAGCTTACACGAGCAGTAGAGCTAGAAAAAAACAAATACATCTAGCTCCATTTGACTAATTCTAAACGGCAAGATAAACAAAATACATTATAGGATGGTCTTCCACTTTTTCTCTGTTCAGTGAGCGGCAGGGAAAAACAGCTAATTTAATTCACTGTACCGCATCTGTCAATAAATAACTGCAAATACTGTTTCTTAAACACTGTCATATAACTTTACCATTTTTTACTAGTAAACAGTAGTGCTGCCTCATGATTAGTCGCGACTAATCGTTTGCAGAATAAAAGTTTTTATTAACATAATAAATGTGTGTGTACTGTGTATAATAATTATGTATAAATAAATACACACGCATGTATATAATTAAGAAATATTTGCTTGTGTATATACTAGGGCTGTCAATAGATTAAAAAAATTAATCTAGATTAATCGCATGATTTCATGAGTTAACTGCGATTAATCGCAAATTAATCGCACATTTTTATCCATTCTAAATTTACCCTAATTTAACACTTTTCAGGTTTTTAATATTCTAATCATATATACATATATAGATGCTTTATGCAAATGTATGTTAACAACAGCCTGTTTACATTTTAACAGAATCACCAGCCATTGTTTTGTATATGAATTTTCCTTTCAGAAGATTTTTCTTTCTCCATTTTTGTTTGCTGCTGCATCATTTGTGACCCGTGCTGGCAAGTTGAGTCGGAATTAGCAAATTTTTAAAAAATAGTTGTTCATATTTTGACATTCTCTATTAAAACATAGAACAATGCATGATTTGTTAACAAAATATGACAGAACTACACGTGTTTGAATTTGAAAGAGTCAAATTACCACAAACATTTCCACATCCATACATTATATTACCACATCAATACCTTAAAATCACTGGTAAAACTAATAGATTTAGCACACACAAAGCAAAAACATCATCAATGTATGTTCAACTTTTTTTCCTTTTGTTTGATTGACATTGAGACAGACTGCTTAAAATCTAAGTGATCTAATATAATGTTACACATCAGATAGTTTTACCCAACAGTTAACCAAACATTTACTTAAAACATAACAGATTATAGAGCCTACCTGCGTGAATTCTTATCAAAACAGATATTTGTAAAACTGTAATTTTGTGTAGATGTCTATATATCCAGGTCGCGCACTCGCGCGTCTGTGTGCACGCGCTTCAGATATCAGTCAGTCAGCGTGAGGGGATCGCTTTTGAGTCTTGTCGCTCTTAATAACTCTTTAACATTAATCAGGTACCGAACTTTATCTCTCTTAATGACTCTTTTAACATCAAGCAAGTCCTGCAGTCTATTTTTTAAGTCATGCATAAAAGCGAAACCAAAATGAATTGAGACGCATTTTTGTATTAGATTAAGCATTAGGAGGACGGTAACGTTACACCTCTCAGACGTATAAATAAAGATCATATCAGATGTCCAACGAGCATTTAGAGCATTGGATTTGGTAGACAATTTGCTTAATGTTCTTATTTCTATGAAAACCTTTTACTCATTTAGAGAGAGTCACATTTGTCTGCGTCTCTGTTCATTCAACTATGGGCTGGACCAAGGGTCAAAAAGAAATTGCGCGTTGCGTTAATCTCCGTTAATAAAATTAGTGGCGTTAAAATGAATTTGCGTTAACGCGTTATTAACGCGTTAATTTTGACAGCCCTAGTATATACATGTTTATATTTATATATAATCTATATTATATATAGGGGCGCAACCAGACAATTTAGGGGCACACACCATAAATCAACATACTGACCAAATATTCACATTTCTACTAATTTCAACTGTATTACTAATAAATACTCTAATGATAGATGCAGAAAGTACAATGTGCTGTTTTCAAATTCTGTATCAGATTACAAAAATAAAGGTCAAATTTACTTGTCGCAGACGTGCGACTGGAGGTAAAATTCAGTGGCACACTCTCAAATTTTGGTGGCCCTGGAGCCCTGTAAACATAATTATTATATACAGTACACACACATATATTATGGAAACAAAAACTTTTATTCTGCTATAGTCACGACTAATCGTGAGGCAGCACTAGTAAACAGGACGTAAATGTAAATGAGAATTAGACAGTTCAGACTCAAAGACATGTAGCAAAAACGCCAACATTAGTCTGACTTTGACCGTAAATGCATCACAAAATATGCTAATTAGTACACTGCGAATAGTTCTAATATTGAATCGGGACCCCAAGAATCGACTCTGAATTGAATCATAAGGGTCCAAACGATTCACACCCTAAAATTATGTACAGGGTGTAGTGCATGAATGTTTCTGATAATTTAGTTTACTATTCTGAACTTTTACCAACAGTTGTTGCTTTGAGATAAAACGTGCTTCTATTCCTTTGAAAGCTGACACACTTTTGCACTACAATGTCTGCTGGTCAAACCACTTGAGGACTCTGGCTCCAGGGCAAAGAAGATGGCAAATGCCTTTCATTATGATTGGAAACTAGATTTATAAAGTGGGGCTCCAGATGCCTCTCTGTTATTTTCAGGCCCTCTGGCTCCAGCTTCCAAAGGCTGGAACATATTCAATTATATTCATAAATGTAAGATCATCACACAGTTGACAAATATAGAACAGATTTGTATTATTTAAATGCAACCTGGGAGAAGAAAAAAGACAGCGAGCGAATAAAATTACAGAGAATATATGCAAATTGTGTAAGAAGATTAAGAGGATGAGCAGAGGGCTTATGACGGGAGAGGAGAGAAGATCAGAAAAACCTAAGGAAAGGTGAAGGAGAAAAAAGAGAAATATGGGGAAAAAGACAGGCTTGGAAGTAAATGAGAAGTGATGGGGCCAGGATGCTAAAGAACTAATAAAAAGGGGCATAAATGAACCAAAAAGTAAAATTAACAAACAAAACAAAGTGGTGATAATGGGAGATAAAGAGCCGATGGAAATGAAGACTTAAAAGGTGCTTTGAGATGAAGATAAAAACAATTCCTTTAAAACATATTCTGCAGTTGCTCTCATAATAAAACTCCTCTTCAAATCTTTTTAATTAACTGCAATTAATTATGCTCTCTCAATATGTAGCTTTCTGAGGAAAAATGTAACACAATTTTAACAAAAGCACTTTACTGCTTCCACTTTATCTTTTATATGGAATCACTCCATAAATGATCTGTTTCTCTTATTGTTCAAGTTTGGTTAATAAATAAATACCAGCTTGTAAGGCAATGTCTCATTGAAGAAGCTATCTTCTATGTCAGAACAAAGCATTTGTTTTAGGAATACAATTTTATTACAATTACAATAGCATTTCAGACTTATAACTGTAACAGATCGGATGGGATGATAGCAGTTCAAAGGAGCTGTTGGGAACAAATAAGAAAAGAGGATAATCTGTAATGCACACAGGCTGTACAAATATTTCTGATTTAGACAATTTGGTTAAGTCTTTGTGACTTATTTATTATGCTTAATTTATAAAGAAGTTTTTTTAACAGTTTTCCTACCAAGCAGGAATGCCAGGTAGGCAAAGTATTTTTAAACATTTGGAATAATGCCCAACGCACTCACTGTTAAGTACTAAAATATCAAAATTTTTATTGCTCTTTTAAAGGGGCTGTAAAAGATTTAATGTCATGCGTAAAATTTTTCCACTATAGCTGACAGATATTACCAAATCAGGTGTTCTGAGATCTGACAGCCCATGACAAAATGAGACAGGAGAGCAACTTCACAACCAGAATCACAGAAATAAGAAAAAAGCCAATTAAAAAATGCTCTCTGCTTGTTATTTATTTTGCACATTTGAGTTTGTTGACATAAGGTTTGTTAACATGACCTTAATAAATGTGCTAATATGTCAGGGATTTGGAGAGTGTGTGGTTTTGAAGTTAGCAAAGTCATGAAAGTCAATTATCTCAAAATAAATTAAAAGAGAGCACGAAATTATCTAATTATGTTATATAAAGAAATGTACGCCCTGGACTATTAAAAAATATATATCATTAAGATTGTTGCATTATTTTCATGATAAACTAAACACTCAATTTTATTACTGTATTGCAAGAAAAAAAATATAAATTTAAAATGATATTAACAGTAACACACTGTGTAGCATTAATTACTGTAATAATAGACTATTTTTTAAAAGTCATGTCTAATTAGGATAATCACCATTTATTACTGTATTTTATTGTTACTATTATTTGTAAAACTAACTTTTGAGAATACAGTAAAAACCATCTAAAAGACGACATGTGCAAAGCTTGTGTAAATAAAGAGCATTTTACCCCAGGTGAACATGTTTCCCAGTGTGACCTTAAGCAAAGCAGTGACCTAAGCAAATTAAAAAGTGACAATGTACAAAATCACAATACATGGGCTGTTTGGAAAAACCTTTGATATTACTGTAACAGACTAGAGTTTGTCTCAGCAAAAGTATAATATAATGGAAAGAAACATGCTGCCTCTTGAGTGTATTTTATATTCCAGTTTTATTAGTCTCTGTGGTAATATATTATTGACTATAGCGTAAAACTGGATGCTGCAGGTCATGGCCTGTTGGTTGATCAAAGAGATATCTTTAGACCCAGCAGAGTTTTCACATGTCAGTCATGCATGTGTTTTCTCTTTCTAAATGTCTTCGATAAACATCAATGAAATTAGTTTTAAATGCAAATGAAGAGCTCCCCCATAACTGATTCACTCTAGTCATATAAAGTGGTTACTGTTTTATTAAACGTCATTCTGGCAGCTTTTTTGGCATAGCTTTAGAAGAAGATACAGCAAGTTCAAAGCAAATTTCTTAAAATGATATTACTGTTAGCATCTTATCCAAATTGGATGCTTTACAAAAAAAGTAAGATATTTATCTATATCATTTGCTTTGGTGTTTAATGAGACTCGAACCAGCAAACTTTGAGTTACAAGACCAACTCTCTAAACATTAGGGCTGCACGATGTGAGGAAAAGTTGCGATGTGTGATGACATTGTTTAATGTTGCGATGACGATGTGAGTTGCGATAAATATTTTATTATTTTTTTCATGTTTTATTCACATGTGTGGCGCCTAAAAACGCATGGACGCATGGACGCTAGACACGTAGGTTATTGTCACATGACCTGCATGCTGCGCTTGTGTCCTTCTGAAAAGTAAAAATGTTTTTGAAAAGCCTGGAAAAAACGAGCACGTCGCACCACATGCGAGTCGCGACGGCGGCACTTCCAGAGCACACATACTGCGCGCCTACAGCATCACAACGCATCGATTACCCTTAAAAGGCCTTTATTTATCCACTGGAGCCGTGTGGATTACTTTTGCGAAGGATGGATGCACAATCTTTGCACTTCAAAGAGCAGACTGCATATTCATCTATTATAAAGATTGGAAGAGCTCTGTCTCCATAAGAGATATGTCTTCATATTGAAAATGTTCGACATATGTATTCGAGTGGCTTTAGTGTGAGTAAATCATGGGTTAATTTTCATTTTAGTCCAATTTATCCCTTTAAAAAGCTATGATAAAACAATGACATAGAACCTCACGTAACCTTAAGATATCAGCACTTTTTGTCAGAAAGACAGTATAATGGTTAAAAAGGAGTCTGGTCCTAAAGACAATGGAAAACAGACTTTGCCAGCCTGATGTGCCAAGTTGTAATTTCCACAAGCTGTTCCTAATTTTTCTCTTATAAAATGTTTACTGCTTATTATTGTTTGTTTTATCTTATTATTATTATTATTAGTCACTACATTTACTAATCAAAAAAAGTACTAGTCCTAATCAACTAAGAGCCAAACAATCAGAAGATATGTCTGTAATACCAGGATTTTAATAAAAGATTATGATTAATTAAATTAATGTATTAACTTTGTTTATATGACAAAAACCAACAGTCTACCCCAACACAATCATTCAATAGTTCCTGCATACAAAGTAGTTGCCTCTTTCATTTATGTTTGTTTTCATGGATATGCATCATAAATCTTTGAACTAAGCACTTGCAACTGAGTGGGTTTGCCCTGTGGGCTTGTTGTGACTTTATTTTGCCTTTAAAGAGCTCTTTTAAGTATTATTATTTTTGCAAAACAGTGAATATTTTGTGTATTTATCTCTTACAAATAGCAAATTTTTCATGGCTTATCTTGGAGCTTACAATTAGTATAATAACATGACCTCCTTAAAAATGAAACGACCCCTAAATAAAATGTTGTTTAGTATACAAAATGATACAATTTAATCTTGGATGACTTGTAATTAAAGTAGTCAATTAATTATTTTTATTGTTCACTCTTTTATTGAGCGAGGTGGAAAAACTCAGAATGAGTTGTTAAATATTCTGCCAGATCCATCAAATACACCATCCTTTAAAACATGACAGGGATTCAGTCTTTCAAGATAGCTACTAAGTAAATCCCATGTTGGCATGCCATCCTAGGAATGTTTAAACATAAGTCTTTGATGAATAAATACACTGATGAAAAGGTCATGTCACTCCGAGTGTCATAGGAATGCATTCCTTGTTTTTCTCAGAGCTGTCAAATCCTCTTTTCTGTATTGCCAAGAGTTGAAAAGTATTAGGTTCTGTCTGTTTCAAGTGGCACTTTTGATGTGCACTTGACTGCATAGGCTACTGGACTAAATAAAAAATTGTAACCCAAGTAATCTGAGATAAGAATAACAAGTGGATCATAGTAACTGATTCAAAATTGAGATGGATACAAATTGACGCCTAATATATCAGTTAGGCTTTTAGATACAAATGCAAAACAAACTGAAGAAAACGAATCCGTAAAACACAAGCACATGTGTAGCCTACCTCTAGTGTCAAAATAATAAAATGTGATTATTCTAACAACAGGTCCAAACAACATAATGTATCCTGATGCACATGAACAATACAAGCAAAAACAAAGTTACGCAGAATAAATCTCTCAGGCCAGGTCACTAATCTAATAAAATTCCAATAACGTTACAAAACACAGACACGAAATCATACAATATCGATAAACAACAGCAAGTTGCCATAACAACCACCACACTGTCCACGCGTCAAATACAGTAACGCTAGCAATAACACAAGAAAGATAAAAAAAACACTTACTTGTTCTTGAGCTGCTGTACCTGCGAAATAATGAAGGGCTTCTCTCCCTGGTCAGTGTGAGTTTTTTAATGTCATGTTTTACACGTCAACATCGCTGATGTACGTTACTGGAAAGTACTAGAAAAGTACAACTGACTCGCGCACAGGCTGTAACAGCTAATTGCCTGACACAGATGTCAATCAAACACGCGCATTACCAAATACCAATTTTGTTATTGCTATGTTTGTAATTATAGTAAAATCAGGTATGAATGATGTAAAAAATTATTTAAAATAAAACTATAATAACTCCTGTGCCTATTTATCCTAGTGGGCGGACCTATTTCCGTCATGCGCGCCTATTGGCTACGCTGGTGATGACAATTCTTTCTAAACATCAATCGTTCTGCTGAGGCCGTGAGAACCGACAATCAATTGACCTCAAAGTAGCGCGAGAGCGATTCGAGAATTCATACTCGAGGAGGCTATTTCGAATCGCTCTCGCGCTATTATGATGTCATCGTTTTGTCAATCTGCGCAGGGTCGCCTGAAGGCATTTAGTAACTTGACGTAGTTCATTGGGAGAAGTGGCAACAACCAGGCGTATTTGCAATTCAATTTGGGACACTATAAACCACCCCATTAGCTTTAAATGTTTGATAGAGTATCGGTTTCAAATGATATCTTGGAGGGCATTTATACGCTTGGTCTTTTTTATGATCAGCAAAAATACACGATTGTGACAAAGTAACTGCCCCCTCATTAAATAGAAACAATTAACAAACCTCACATTTAGCAATCCTCCTAACCAAAATTGTGACTCTGGAATAAATCACTGAGCTCCTCTTTGAGAAAGTGTGCCATTGTCGGTGGCATAGTATTGATAATGGGAATCTACAATACAAAACCCACATTGATTTCCATTTTCCATTTAAACAGAGAGAATAGAGTAGAAAAATGCAGCTATGCAGATTCTTTCTGCTATCACGGTTGCATGCCATAAAGAAAAAGAATGTTATTAAAATGAGACAGAGAGACTCTAGATGTGGTTTCAAGAGGGATGATTATTTAATTAGTGATGTTTTCTGTAAGGTATCAACCATATGCTTTTTCTTCTGCTGAAGATGAGACTGTTATGTCCATGCTCAGAAAGAGCAGACATGGAGGGTGTATTGATATGCTAATGTTGCTCCTCATTAGCTGCTATTAATTAGAACTGGCCGACTGAGCACTGGTGTGTTACTGTGCCATGCTGTTTATCTGAAAATAAGATGCGATGCACTGCACCGTAATGTACAAAAGAGCATGAGAATGAGAGCGAGGAGATTATGAGAGCAAAAGAAATACCAGGGCACCAGACTTTGATGAGGTGTCACATTATGACACCATTAGAAAACAAAAGAGGTGAAAGGTTTTGTTTGAAGAGGGAGAGTGAAAGTAGAGTTTTAGAGAGATGGAGGAGAGCTTAGGTTACATTTACATGAGAACATTATCGTAAAAACCAAGTTTGTCCTTTGCGTTTTTGAAAAATTTCACATACACTCCACAAAACCATTCGCATTTATTTTACACGGGTCTGTGAAAAGCGCTGTATTACACCTGCCAAGCCAGTAGATGGCGATGTTACTTAGTAAAGAACACCTGTGCCAATACTCATTCTCCAAAGAGCACTAAATACAATCAAGAAAATTAAAGCATTCAGAAATTTTGTTTACAAGTAGGGAAAAACCGGGGCAAAAGTAACGCGGGATGAAAGTAACAAAGCGATTTTCTCAGAGCCCTGATAACATATGCATCCCAAACTACGACAGAATCTTATGCTGGGTACACACCAAAAGATTTTTTACATCTTTTAAGATTTAAAAAATTTGATAGACCACGAACATGAGGATAAAAAATAGATTTAACTGTTTTGCTCCTATAGTGTGTGGTGGGCCATTATTTGTCAAAGACAGCACACCACACACAAACAGATTTTTAATCAGAGTCTCGACTGTGAACACAGGAAATCCCCAAAAAACTCGCGAGACTTCAGAATAAGCATGCAAAGATATGCAGGAAGACATTTCAATGATAGTGCTTGGAATAATTTTTACAAAACACGTTGTATAAACATTTGTGCTGTTGCCACAAATTAACAAGCTGATCCTTCATCTCTGCTGTCCACATCAACTTCACTTTGGCCGTTTCTCAATCCGAAGGCTGTAGCCTGTGGAAGTTGCATATGCAGGCTGCATACGTCATGAAACCTGGTTTATTCAAGTTAACTGAGCGTTACATTCACAAGTCATAAGTATATTACAACAATATACGATAAACTAGGAATAATAGTCAATCTTATAACTGTTGATATTTTTAAATAAGACAGTCTTGATGACGTATATGCAGCCTGGAAAGCGACCTACGGATTTAGAAGCGGCCTTTATGTTGCGCCATGACTGCTTCCGTCTTCCCTCATCTCGCTTTCTGATTGGATATGGTTTCGTTTCACGTGATAATCTCAATAGCATGCTCGCGTTTGTCCTCAGGATTTACCACACACAGCAGGGCTGCGTTCAGCCACGACAAAAACGTTGCACAACGTTTATAAAAAAGAAACAGTGATTGTAGAAACTAAATGCTAAATATATGGACTTTCCCAAACACCCCTATCGTTTCATCAGAAATGGACTGTTCCAAAAGTTCGCACTGGGGTTGCTAGGTTACGGAGCGGGAGAGAGAACCGTATAGCGGAGTTGGCTGCACGTTGTAGATAGTTTATAGACCGAAACAGGTGGATTAAGTGCCAAATTATTGAAGTGTTTATTGATTATGTATACGTGTGCGTGCATCACGATGTAAGTAATTAGATATATATATATAAGTAACTTTATAGGACGTTTACATATTATAGTTATTATTGGTGTGATAACATGTAGATGTTTACACTCTAACTATGATTCGATGATATCCAATCAACTATTACTTCATCCGGTTAGCATTCTTGTTATGTGTATATGTTTATATTTATTCATTTAAAATCATAAATGCTTCTTTACATGTTAACAACGCACATGCGCTCTAAGTTTTGCGTAATAGCAGCGCCATTGCACGTGCACGGCAGAGACGAGCACGTGAACTGTGCATGCACATAAATAACACACTTTCTACGTGTTTGTGTTTAAGTTTATAATATAAGTTGTTGTAATTATAGTATAAATGCAGAGTTGTAGTGTATTAGTTGTTATTCATTATTAATCTGTTTACTAGTGGATTATTTAACCGTTGTAATATTTACATATTCATGTTTGTACTTTATTAATCTGTTTCAGAACCACACATTTCTTATTCAATAAACAAACCTACATTTCTTGAGATATCGTTGTCTTGACCAGCAACCTGTAGCCTTCAGCAATCCAACCAGTGGTTTTAAAGAGATTTTACATGGTCCTTCGAGCCGGATGCTGACTGGCTACAGAGATGTCTCAACCAAGGAAAGAAGCACCTGTTGTACGTCCACGACGACAAGTTAAACCCCCAGCTCATTTGGTAGATTACGAGCTTGGTGATCCATTACAACATCTACAGTCACTCCCTGTGACAGGGCGAAGCAGAGTACAGCCCCCAAGCAATGCAGATAATTCCAGATCGACTTCGCCTATTAGTCAGGTGGCAGAGTATGAGAAATGGAAATTAGAAGATGAGTGGTATGCGTCTGATGAACAAGGAGAAGATGAGCTTAAAGCTATGTTACGTACAGTGCAGAATGATAGCGCTGATTTACGTCGTCAAACTAGTCAGCTGCCATTGATTATGTCGGCATTACAGGAGATGCGAATGCAGAATGCCATGTTACATCAGGAGCTACAAAGCCTGAAAGCAGAACAGAGAGCTCAGTCAGTAATACCACCACCCGCATCCTTTGTTCCAGTGGCTAGTCCAGAGACCTCATACTCATATCATCCAGTGCCAGCTCCACGGACAAGAGCGCCACCACCTGCTTCCATGAGAGCCCTGCACCCAGTTCAAAAGGACGAGTACACTGACCTAACTGAGGACTTCAGGAATTTAGACATTTCTCCCTTTGCTCACGAAAGAGTACAATCGCGAGTACGACACAGCAGCCCGTTTCAACCCAGATATCCCCCATCTTCTCAGCACATCTCATCTCATCAGTCAAAGTTTGAGACTCCAGTACATGAGCAAATGCCACCTGCTCATCCAAATAAGACTCAAGATGTCAGCCAGCCTTCATTTACACAGGAGAAAACATACAAGGGTCCTGCTCCAACCATACCCTTTCTAACATCTGCTGATCCTAGACAATTCTCTAGACTAAGAATAGCCCTTGAGAACATTCTGCCTGAGGATGCAACCGAGCATTTTAAATTTCAGATACTTACTGACCACCTGAAGTTGGAGGAGGCACTTCTTGTGTCAGATTCATACAGTAATTCAAGGTTTCCTTTTACTAATACCATGAGAGCACTAAACAAAATGTACGGTCAACCCCACCAGTTAGCCTTACAACGCATCGCAGATCTGATGGATGGACCAAACATTCGTAGCGGTGATGTGAAAGCTTTTCGGCTGTTTGGACTCCATGTACGCTCATTGGTTAGTATGTTGGAACAACTTGGCCAGAATGGAATGACTGAGCTGGAGTGTGGATCACATGTTTCCAGACTTATGAGCAAACTACCACATGACCTCAGGTCCAGTTTTAAGAGGTACATACATCCTCTGGGAATTACCATTCCTACATTACTGGACTTTGCCGAATGGCTTGAGTACGAGCTGCAGGTTCAGGAAGACCACACTGATTACAGCCCGCAACTCAAACAAGTGTCATCGGTTCAGAGAAAGGAAATGAGGAAAGAGTATAGGCAAAACCGCAAACCCACTGCCATTTTCCTTGGAACAGAGAAACCAAAGGCTGCTTCAGTATCACCAGCTGATCAACAGAGACCCACTGCTGCTAAGAGAGAACGGGTGAATGCTTACTGTGCATACTGTGATAACAACAGACATTACCTGAATAACTGTGAGAGCTTTAAGTTACTCAGCAAAGAACAGAAAGTGACATGGATTAGGAGCCAGAATAGATGCTGGCGCTGTGGACGCGGTCACCAAGCAGCTTACTGCACTCTGAAAGTTCTCTGTCAAACCTGTAACAGAAAGCACTTGGTTGCACTACATGATGTAAATGAGAAAGGTAGAGAAACAGAAGAATCTGTTCCGACCAGTGCAGTATTATATGTTGATCGTCCCACCTGTGACAACAAGATTCTATTAAAAGTGACCAAAGTTTTGCTCAGAAATGGCAACAAAGCTATGGAGGCTTATGCTGTACTTGATGATGGGTCAGAGCGAACCATTATCCTAAATGATGCAGTACAGAAGCTAAAACTGAAGGGACAGCCAGAGGACTTAGCCCTTCGCACAGTCAGGCAAGAGACACAGACCATTCATGGGGCGGCTGTAACATTCACAGTGTCTTCAATGGATAACCCTCGTAAGGTTTTCAGGATTCGGAGTGCCTTTACAGCTTACAGCCTGGGACTAGCAGAGCACACCCACCCAGTCAAGGTACTTCAGAAAAGATACAAACACCTTGCAGGTCTGCCGCTTCAGCATTTTCACAATGTGAAACCTGTGATTCTTATTGGTTCTGACTGCCCTCACCTCATAACACCCATAGAACCAGTCAGACTAGGCCCACCGGGTGGCCCTGCTGCTGTGAGAACACGCTTGGGATGGACATTACAGGGTCCAGCACAAGATATAACAACCAGATTTTCCCCACAGCATTGTCTCTTCACTAGCCTGCGACCCATTGACAGCCTGTATGCTGATGTGGAGAAACTGTGGAAAATGGACATCCTCCCATTTCAGAGTGAGAAAGTACTAACAAGGTCACGACAAGACCAGGAGTCCATACAGCTACTCCAAGACAAAACAGTGAGAGTAGACGTTGATGGAGTCCAGCGATATGTAACCCCTCTGCTACGTGTTAAGAACATGCCATTCCTTCATGCACCCGAAGAAGCTGTACTGCCACAATTACGGGGAATTGAAAATCGGTTGGAAAGAAAACCTGATCAAGCAGCAGCATACCAGGAAGAGATAGTCAGGTTACAGAAAGCCGGCTACATCATGAAACTCAACCCTGAACAGGTGAAACAGTCCAAGGAAACTTGGTACATACCACACCATATGGTAGAGCATAATGGAAAGAACAGGGTCGTATTCAACTGTTCATTCACATACAAAGGCCAAAATTTAAATGAGTTCTTGCTACCTGGTCCAACACTCAGTCCATCTCTCCTGGCAGTTCTACTACGTTTCAGAGAACATTCCATTGCAGTTAGCAGCGACATTCGTGGTATGTTCCATCAGGTGCGCCTTCTGCCTGAAGACAAGCCGCTGCTGCAATCCCTATGGAGAGATTTACAGAAAGATAAACCGCCAGAGGTATATGAATGGCAAGTGCTTCCCTTTGGAACTACATGCAGTCCCTGCTGTGTTACATTTGCTTTACAGAAGCATGTTCAGGATCACAGTGAGTCCATAGAGACACAGGTTTCCGTAGAGAAATCTTTTTATGTTGACAACTGCCTTCAAAGCTTCGTCTCCAGTGAAATGGCCAAAGACCTAGTAGACAGACTCCGCAGCCTCTTAAGCTCGGGAGGCTTTGATTTAAGGCAGTGGGCGAGCAATGATCCATCAGTCATCAGTCACTTACCAACTGACGTTCAATCCCAAAGCAGCATTCAGTGGCTTAGTGAAGGTCATCAGAACGCACAGGAGTCAACTCTTGGTTTGCACTGGCACTGTTTATCAGACACCTTGTCATATAAACCTCGCAACCTTGACCACTCCCCACCTACAATGCGGAGCATCTACCATGTTCTAGCCAGCCAGTATGACCCCATTGGCTACATTGTGCCATTTACTACACGAGCCAAAGTAATTGTGCAGAGATTATGGGATAAGAAAAGAGAGTGGGATGACCCTAGATTGCCTGAGGAACTGTTAAGCTCATGGAAAGCCTGGGTGAACGAGCTGGACGAATTACAGAACATCAACTGGCCAAGGTGTTACTGTAGCAAAGAGCTCGATCATCATACTAGTGTAAGGCAGATTCATATTTTCTGTGATGCTTCAGAGCAAGCTTACGGCTCCGTAGCATACCTGCGGACGGAAGACCAGGGTAGAGTGGAAGTAGCCTTTGTCACCGCCCGATCCCGTGTAGCTCCTAAGAAACAGCAAACCATTCCTCGCTTGGAGCTATGCGCAGCTCTGACTGGCGCACAACTTGCAAAAGTTTTGAGAACAGAGCTAACTTTGCCTATCCAAAGCATTACTCTGTGGTCTGATTCCACAACTGTGCTTAACTGGCTTCTGTCACAATCTTGCAGATTCAAAGTGTTTGTAGGCACCAGAGTGGCTGAAATACAGGAGCTCACGGAGTCTGATACCTGGAGGTATGTGCCTTCACAGGACAACCCTGCAGATGACATCACGAAAGGTAGATCTATTCGTGACATAGGCCGTGAAAGCAGATGGTACAGTGGTCCCAAATTTCTTAGCCAAACATCTCATAGCTGGCCCAAGATGCTGCCGCTAACCACCACTAATCATGACAACGAACTGAGAAAGTCAGCCTTTTGTGGTTTAACAACTTCCACTGTGCCTACCCCAGACCTGCAGCAGTACTCAACCTATACAGATTTGCTGAAAGCCTATATTCAACATGACAATACACCAACAGCAGATGACTATAAAGGAGCAGAGCTGGCAGCTCTTCGTAAGATTCAAACTGACTCCTTCGCAGAGGAACTGTCATGCTTAAGAGCAAACAAACCCTTGCCAAAACATAGTCGATTGTTATGCTTAGCTCCTGAATTCGATGATGTCATAGAACTTATACGTGTTGGTGGCCGCCTCCGTCAATACAGCCAACTGAAAGAAGATGCTATTCATCCTATCGTCCTTGACTCATCCACCCAATTACCAAACTAATAATCAAAGAATATGACAATCAATTGCATCACCCAGGGCCAGACAGGGTGTTTGCTGAGCTTCGTAGAAAGTACTGGGTGTTACGTGGACGAGCAGCAGTCAAAAGTCACCAACGGCAATGCACAGAGTGTCAAAGATGGCGGGGACAACCACACCCTCCCAAAATGGCAGATCTTCCTCAGGCCAGATTAAGGATCCATCAACCAGTATTTTATTCCACGGGTGTAGACTGTTTCGGACCTTACATATTGAACACCCTGTTGTGATGAAGCAAGAGTTGCAACTACGGTAGCTGAGAGGCCATTCTTTGTGTTCTTTTTTAAATGTTTCTGAAGCCTGATGAAATCGTTATAAATGTGTGTTTAATACTGTAATATACCCTCGATGTTACCGTCACTGACCTTGCAGTCCAGAATGAAAGACAACATTCCAACTTGAACCCATTAAGCGAGCTGTCTCTTTACTACCGCGTGGTTTTATACATCTTGCCGCTGATTGGGCCGATGTTTCTGACACACCCACCAAACAAGAGAAAATGCATCTAAAACCTGTTGCACGCCATTGCACACAGTTTCCAGGAAACATGTTGTTCAACCCGGAAACCTTAGCAAAACGTTGTGCACCGGTGTGAGCTTGAACGTGCCCCAGGATTTCTGATTCGCGATCGGAGCGCTCCGTCGTTCTTCCGAGCAAGTTCGGACACTCTTAATACACCTCACACGAAGGGACAATCTGATAAAGTAATCTGTAGAATCATCGCGATACTTGGGACATAGCTAGGATTCTCGGAAGGCAGGAAATCGGTCCAAAATCAGCCCAATTATCTTTTGGTGTGTACCCAGCATAAGGCACACAACCCCTGACAGAGCTGACAAATATCCCGTTATTTCCTCACCGTTTTTCGCGTGTAGATCCATAAAGATGTTTTCAACCATGATAAGTAAATTCATTTTTTTTTCTTATAACGCGTTGTGTTTTTCACCGTTTTCGCACGCATTTTGACATGACTTATGATGCACATGGTTTACATGACGCAACAAACACATATTTTGACATGACGAGCCACACACGACATTCCAAACACATATTTTGAATTCGCCGCACTCGGAAGAGAAGTCACCGGCCGCCACTGCTTAAGACATTTATTGAATTGCATTTTTGTAGGTTATTTGTAAATGATAATGTCGTCGTTTTCAAAAACTTGCAAACTTTAGAGAATGTTTACAAAAATCTTTTAATCTTCTGTGCACAACACAATTTAGGTTACTTTACATTTTAGCATATAAGATTCCACAATTCCTATCTTTTCTTGATTTTGGAGAACATCTAAGAAAGGAGAGCAGTTTGCCCAAGATACTGTACTATCACATCTTACACTGGACTGACACGGACCTACATTGCATTGAAAAGAACAAAATTAACATAAGTAACCAGAAACTGGTGCAAAAAGACTTTGTTTGTCATTAATCAATATAATATCACTGTCAACAGGTATAGCATTTGTCACAGGAAACAAATTTCCTACAAAATTGTGCGAGATTCATATCTCCGAAAACACTTTGTTGTCTTTTAATTTCACATTTAAACCTGAACCCAAATCAATATTTTATGTCCATTTATTTATTTGCTTATAATGATCGTCTGATTGTGCCTTTCTTGTTATTCCGCATCAGCCGGAGATTGATTTCTATGCCAAGTTTAATTTCTACATATCTTATGTCGAAACCCCAAAGCTGGTGTGTAAAGAGCAAGATTGAGATTGCTGAGTCATGAAGCTGATCTCAGAGCAGAGAGATGCAAGTGATGATGACAGAGGCTGTCAAAGCAACAAATTCCATGACTGCAGACTGGCAGCCACACCCCAAGGGCTTCCTCTGCCGACTATCTGTGCACTCTTCCTCTCTCACGCTTTATCATCTTCACATTCCTCTCTCATTCGATTATTTTCATTCTTCACACTTCTCTACAATGTGCCATCACATCTCTTCCTATCATTGGTGCAGGTTTCTCAAGCACGAAAGGTTGATAGTCACCTGGCATCTTCTGCCATCTTTTTAAATGTCCACATCAAAGGTTGCCTTTGATGTCAATTTTACCCTGTCTGCACAAAATGTATACATTTATTCAAAGCTTATGGTGTGCCTTTTGAATATGTCAAATTCCAGCATATCATGATGATAATCAGACTCTGCAGTCACCCGCGGACCCCTGCATCCCTGTAATTGGAATTTGTGTTATCAAAAATGTCAAATGTCTATAAGAGTACCTGTCTATAAAGCCATATAACAACCTATATAAACTGTCATTCAAAAGTTTAGGGTCACTTAAAGACACATTTGACTGTTTGATTGGGGCAAATTTGAACAGATCCATAGGTTTAAATAGTTTTTTTATAGGTTGGGTTTGCCTTTGTGACACAATCATGTGTTGACCCAACATGTTTTAGAGTGAATGCTTTCATTAATTTCTTTATTAGAAATGAATGACTTGGACCAAATAATAAATAGCAGCCAATAAAAGCATCACAGGATGAGATCTCAGAAAGATAAACTGTAAAAAAAAATCCGTAGAAATTACAGTGTTACTTGCAGCTGGTTAACTTACCATAGATTTAAATTTATGTTATTTACTGGCAATATTTTGTTCAAAGTTAAATGAACATTAAACATTGATAAGTCTTTGTCTTTACAGAGTAAAACTAAAATAACAGCATCAAGCAAAGTATTCTCAAAGAAGCAAAAAATCAGAAAAAAGGTTGATGAGGATTTCTGGTTCCCAGAATGCTTTGCATGAGGCTGTTATTTTATAGTTTTATTCTGTAAAGATAAAGACTTTTTAATATTTAACATTTATTTAACTTTGAACAAATTCTTGTTAGTAAATAACATATATTTAAATCTACGGTAAGTTACCGGCAACCAGCTGCAAGTAACACTAATTTCTACTGATTTTTTTTACAGTATATTTTGTAAATTTTAGGATAAAGATACTATTGAAGATGCATGAATATATAAGTTTAGACTTATTTTTTATTTTATTATTGGCAGAAAATTTGTATTTTTCCATAATTTTGCAAAATGGAAAAAATAAAAGATGTAAGGAATAAGACCATACATTTTTAAAAGACTGATCTCATGGAAAGTCTTGTTATAGTCACACAAAATGTGATTAATTTATTCGTGTCCATGGCATGAAATTCAGCTTTTTTTGTGCCTTGAGCACGCATGTCTTTTTCGTGTCAGTTGCATGAATTTCTACAAATAGTTTTTGTGTCTGTTGTACGACGTTTTGTTTCATTTTATGTATTGTTTTCTCATTGTTTTTTTCCTATTTTCTTACCATTGTCACTTGGGGTTGGGGTTAGAATCACTTTATGTTACATTTTTAGACATCCTAGCCCAAACCCCAACTCTAACCCCAACTCCAGGCAAGAATAGTTTTAAAAGCAGAAGAAACACATGTACATACCAATACATAAAATTACATCCTAACACGAACCCCAAATCTAACCCCAAGCGAAAACGATTTAAAGATACAGTATGTAGGATTGTGGTCAAAACTGGTACTGTACTGCAATCACAAAACTTGTGGCTAAAACTGGTACTGCAATCTCACAACTGGTGGCCAATACACAACATGACAACATAAACATCAGTTGAGGGCTGCAACTCCACTTTTTAAATAACAATATTCTGGCCAGACCACTGTTGTCAGTGATATAAGTATTTGAAATGGAAATTATTTCCTAATGTCTAGTGACATATCAGGGTCATTTCATGATTAATTGATATACATACTGTTCCTTTAAAACTAGGGGAAAATAAAGAGAAAACAATACATAAAATGACACGAAAAAGAAAGTCGTGCCACGGACACGGAAAAACTATTTGTAGAAATTTGTGTGGGTGACACGAAAAAGACATTCGTGCTCAAGGCACATAAAAGCTAAATTTCGTGCCATGGACAAATCAAATTTTTCGTGACTGTAACACGACTTTCCATGAGATCATGTTAATTTTTAAATATAGTACACAGATGTTTGTGACAGACAAATCTTTAGTCTGTTCTTTGTAAAAAGCATTGACACATGCTGAGTCACATATTCAGAAGTTCATTTCTTTTGTTAATTTCCTTCCTGCACCACATTCATTTATTTCTTCACTTTTAGAGAGACATTCAGGGAGTTTTATCAGGAACACATCTTATCCTCTCTTATCTAGTTTAATAATTTTGTATTGCCACCAACTAAATGAATCACTTTAATGAAATAAATAAATGTTAAAGTATCATTCCAGACACACAAAGCAAAATAGGCTGTATGATGTTGACACTCATTTATATAAACTAGGCTATAACTGTAATTCTATGCTATAATGCAAAGATTATTGGGACAATGGATAACAACCATTGGATTGCAATCCTGTTAAAACTGCATTTACAACCTGGAGCAACACTATTGTTACTTAATGGGATTTCACTTATGAAACAACATATTGTACAGTTAAAAATCATGTCTTGTAATATAAACATTTAAATGGCCAGTGGGAGTAATATACAGGAAGGTCACAATGGTCCAGCTGGCCAAGTCATAATTTTGACTTTTCAATAGTCACATTTTAATGTGAAATGTGTTTCTCATTATGTCTAGTTACCCATAAAGGCAATTTACTGATTAACACTCAGCATTAATGGTCAATAAAGAACAAAATGGCAAAGTTAATATAAAAGATAAACCTACAAGTACGTGCTTTGCTAAACGACAAACATGATTGAAATTTACACTTTGTACTTAAAACCTACAGTAGCCTACCATAGGAATTTTAATTGATAAAATACCACCGAAAACGAATAACCTTTCAGTAAATCAAAGAAAAATATTAGAAATAGAAAAATTGCAGTAAACGAATAAAGTTCCAAAGATTTTGAAAAACAAAGGTTCAGGCGCTCTTTACTAGAGGGCAGTTTTTGCAGTTAAACACAGGCAACTTAAACAATCAACAAGGTTAAAGGAAACAAAATTACGTTCCTCATCTTGGTTTCTTCCTTTAAATCGTTCTGGATTGTGTAGGCGGAAGAAGCGTAAAAAATCCCCCCCTCGAGTCCTGCGGCAGCTCACTGAATTTCCTTGATAAGTGGGAGGATAATAAGGCGCCGAGTGGACACGGATTTCATTTCACATTTTATTGAACACGTCTATACACGTGTGGGAGAAGGGTGCAAGGCGATAGGCATAGATTTATTACAGGCAATAAGATCGGTCAAGGGGTGTGAGGGGCAGATTAGTGGTCCTCTTGTCATGGTGGGTGAACTCAAACCTTCAAAGAACTCGGTTATCTGAAGTGATGGGATCAAGTCTGGAAGGTTCCCTCTCAGCCTGGGTTTACTGAAATTTCAGTAGTCCTAAAAGGAATGTGTAAAAAACAGGAATCTTTTCCTTGTATTTTGTAAGACCCATGTTAAAAAAGACAGAAGCAATAAGCTCGGAGGCGGATCCGTACCAGGTCCGCTTCGAAGCCTCCAGCTCCGGTCTGGATCCGTTTGATCGTTGATCCGAGCCTATTGCTATCTGGGAAATTATGTTTCAGTTGCTGCTTAACAAGCAAGACAAGGTAAATTTAAGGGGGTCGCACACCGGACGTGTAGCTCAGCGCCGCGTCGAGTTGCCTCTAGAACAACTCGGAGGTATCGTACAGAGGAAGTGCACATTAAATAGCGCAAGCTTATTCAAATAGCTTCTACTTCAAAATGCTAAATATATGTAGCAGCCAATGTTAATCTTTAATGATTTGGGACAAATATGATGTTATTTAATTGTAAACTATGTGAGTGACGCTCTGTGGCGCGACAGGGATTTGAGCAACTTCCTGATCGTAGCTTGGAAGTCTTTACTTAAACAATCAAACATCACTTAATTTTTTCTGTTTTTAGGCCAAAGCTTAAAAAGTTTAGTTGATTTATCTTTTAAGCTTACAAAATCCATTAAACTAAAACATTCAAGTAAAATGAACTTAAAATTATTAGTTCATGTTATGAGGAATACCCATAATCCTTTGCGCCTCAATATTTTGATTATTTTCTGCTTTTTCACAGAATAAAAACTGCTAAGAACTTTCACTACTCAAATATTTGTTAATAACATGTCATATAGGTTCAATCTCTTATATTATTGATGATGTTTTGTTGTAAATTATAATTTTGTGAAGTCTGCTGGTCTAAAATGCTGTTTTGAACACTGTAAAACAACATTTTTATACAACTTTTTTAGTTAAAGAGTAGCTAAAAACACATTATTTTATGTATCTGGTATAATACAATTTGTTTGAGTGGTTTATGGTAAAAAAAAACATTATTTTCCACATACCATACATTACTTTTGCTCCAGATATCCCGGTTTGAGCAAGACGTAACAGATTGGCAATTTAAAGATACTTACATTAAAACCATGTCTGCATTTGTGATGATCGTACTCAGATAAATCGTGAGTCATGGTTTAGTCAGTAGTAAATTCTTTAAATATAAAAACATACTTACAGGCTGTATTTCAGAAACGGGCAGAATTTATGATAATGACCGTCGTGTTCACGTCAACCGGCCCTGGAAGTAAACTGTTGCCTACAATATGTGTGTTTGTTGTAGTCCAAGAAAAGATTTGTGTTAGAAATGATAACTTGCGTCATCGTTTACTTTGGGATTTGTATTTTGTGCATATCGTTAACATGTACTAATACACATACACCCCAAAGGAAATGTAAAATCATGAATCAAATAATTGGTGTTTAAGTTGAATTACTGTAACTCAAATTTTTGAGGCAGCTTGAACACTTACTGCTTTAAGTTGAACCAACAAATAGTTGTTGTTGTTGTTTTTTTACAGTGAACAGGGATATCGAGACATCTGTTCTTCATACAGGGCTTATAGACACAAATGACCCGATATGATCCTTTAAATACTTGTTGGTTGGTAAATTGAGCATACGGTATTTAAATACCAATTTCTTGTTCTAAACCCCCTAATGCCCGTTATCGTCCCGCTGAATTTCATTGTTAGGATTTCTTAAATTAATCGTGGCCTACTTATTTTTAATTAAAGTTGCATTTGTGTGGTTAAAGAACACACCAGAGACACGAGTCCTAAGAAGACGTGCTAATTAAGTCGTGTGTTTTATATAGATGAAGTGACTTGAATCACATTGAAGACACACACACGAGCTCTGAGCAGTCCAGTGTGCAACTGGGACTGCTTTATACATCTTCAGGGGCTTCCACTGCAAATAACACTAAGCTGATAGTAGCAATGAAGGCTAAATTGCGAAGCGTTGTTGAGTTCTTACAGAGCTGACTGGTGCTTGGAGATTTGCTCACTCGATTTTTGTATTATTTGTTTTTGGGTGTGAAAGACATGAACTGTTTGTTTTGCAACCTTTATACCCTAACTTGAGCTTTAAGAATCAAAAACAAACTTGACGAGTAATAAAACATCTTTGGCGCCCCCTGGCGTTTAAGAGCAACCTTACACAAACACACACTAAATGGGAAGATTCAACATGGATGTGTTTTTCTCTTTCTTTCATGATAGTTTAGCCAGTGTTTTCAATAAAGCTCATTTTATAGCAATTCTAATAAATGTTCTGTTAAAATATATAAACAACAATAGCGTATATTTATTAAATATAAATATATATATTCATCTGGGGCCTGTACCATTTCAAGTTGGCAAAACCAGACCAACGTGATCAGGCCTTGTTGGTACAAGCTATTTTCATAGTACCCAAAACCCAGGATTTGCACAAAATAATCCTAAACTTACCTGGCTAGACAACTAAACTGGCTTTATGGTATAGTCCCCCGGTTGTTGTTTTTGTGGTGTTAAAATGTCTTCATATAATGTTTTAAATAATGTTTCTGTACACTGAAAAAAATGATTCATTGAACTTAATAAATCTTCAAGGTAAGTGGTTGCAATCGGTTTGTTTGAGCTACATTTAAACAAAAGTTTTATATTTTATTTTACTTTACTAATCTTTTTTTGTTTGAATGTGGCTTAGGTGGATTGATTGCAACCACTTGCCTTTAAAAAATGATTAAATTCAATGAATCATTTTTTTCCAGTGTATAATGTTTTATATATGTTCAGTACTGTACATTACCTGAGACAGAAGCAGCTTTTAAATCACGCCAATGAACAAACTTCACCTCACACAGTTTAAGTACAACTTTTATTAATACTGGAATCATCACAGTGTGTTTTGTTACATTAGCTGTGACTAAACTTAACGAAATTAGGATAAATATTACAAAAAAGGAAATTATGTTATCAGCAACAGTGGCAAAATTAGCCTCGGGAAAACAGCACAATAAATTAAAGCGGAAGCTTAAGAGAGGAGGCAAAAACAAAGACAACAACACCTGTAGCGTTACTTAAATCAGTCAGAGGAAGGGCTGGGGTGTACAAAAAACAAATGCACATATATCTTTAACATGTGAATGAAATGAAGAAACATAATAAAGTACACTGGCTAAATGTGTTGAGCTATTATGCTTGCTAATTCGGGTCCGTAATGAATTTAGTGGAAATAAGGGCATGTGCGATGCCACTTGTGTGTGGGGGGAGCAATGAAAAGACTGCGTTCAGCTCAGTATTCATGGTTGCCAAGTCCTCCCTTCGTGAGGGCACGGCTGAGACAGCAGAGGGGGCAGATTGTAGCGTCGTGGCTGAACTGAGCGTGGGAGACAGATGTCTTTTAGGGCATCTTCGAGAATCGGAGCGTGAGCGGGTGAGGAAGTCCAAATTAGCATTGGTGGCACCACATGCCCATGTATTGTCCACAGCCATCTATAGGTGTGGTGCATGATTAAAAATGAAAATGGTGAGGGGGTTGTAGCAACCATCCATCCATTCTCCAAACCCGCTTACCCTCTGCAGGGTCACGGAGGGCTGGAGATGCCAGCATCTCGGAGCAGATACACCCTGGGTAGACAGCCAGTCCATCGCAGGGGGTTACAGAACGTGAATGTCAAAAAAGGCATGAAGTTTCATAAGGCTGACGTTATATTTATTGATTGTACGCTAACTCTATACACGATCGGTTGTTACTTAATGTAAACAACCGGGGGTTGGCCAAATTCAATATTTTGGCATTTGTTTGGCTCAATAAATTAGACGTAAAGGCAAAACTTGCGTGTGTCTATGTGCATGTAGGGGTGGTATTAGGGTCCAAATAACCCTACAAAGCAAGCAGTAAGAACAATATCTGTCATTCTGTAGTACTGTCAAAATATTGCCCTCAAAATGAAATGTACAAACCACCGAAGCACATCTAAACCACATCTTCCACCCAGAGTTACTTTAAATAACCAGGGCTGCTCTAGAGACAATCTGTGAATCCTGAGCTTTAGAAAATTTTAAAATCTAATTTTCACAGCTGAACTGTGAGGTCTAACATACGAACGCCGACTTATAGCTAAACGTGACGTACAGCAGGAGACGCGAGTTAAACGTGACTGCACAAACGCATGTATATCACCTGAGAACCAAAAGACTCAATGCTGCTGCATGGGGCAAGTATGGAGACGAGACGCTGACGGCAGAGCTTAAAAGCAATATTTTTTTCAATCCTCGCTTCCTCCGGGAAGCTTTTAAGTGTCACCTTGCTTCCTGACCTCGGGAACAGAGACTGGTGTTACAATAAAGTGAGCCAACTACCAGTGATCAAACTCTTTTCTATTTTATTTCCCATTCACTTCACTCCTTACTGTATCTCTCACCAATTACTGTACACCGGCCTTGCCTTTCTTCACCTCATACTACTCTTTCATTACTTTCCCATTCAAAACTCCTTCACTTGCGCTGAACTCTGCATTGAAAACCGGTAAAATGAAGTTCTGCATGCAAACTCTGTTGACACGTATTGGATATGTAACTAAAGATATGATACTTCATACCAGTTCACTTTATTGCTGCCATAGCCTGTGCATTTGATTCTTTACCCATCCCTAGACCACCACCATCACCAAACAACATTGTGTGGGAATATATTTATTCATGAATATGTACAAAGTTACGATGACCTGCTCTTTTATTGTTGGCCTCGATTATGTTAACCCTGTTCTTTCATTTCGGCTTGCTCTATGTTGGTCCCAGCGTTCCAGAACAGTGCTATTTTCAGCAGAAGTTCAGACACATCCGTACTTACTGTCGCAAAGCAGAGGTACATTTTTTCCTTTTTTTTTAATGCTACAGGCATTCCTACAACAGAGTGCTCTATTTATGCAAAATAAATAAAAACAAAAGTCGGAAAAGTACGGCGTTAAAGGAATACGTGTCTGGCATTCATTGTGCAACAACACTATTTATGACCGCAGGGGTGATAGGGAATCTTGGGAGAACAGAAAGTCACTCACAGACAGACACTACATGACTAAAACTACGTTTTGACCTACTACATCACCAGCCACATCCAGTATCATCACAGAGCATTGCATTCTTCCCGTCAGGTGATAACAGGGAATCACCATTCCGGTTACAGTATCGTGGTTATAAAGACGCCAGGAACCGGCGTAACCGGCAAGCTTTTTTCTAGGCATTTATTCCTATATTATCTATGACAGGCAGTGGAATGCTTTTATCATAAACAACTGGATGAGTTTTCTTCCTAGAGTTCATTCTCTCCTTTTTTCATCCCTTCTTCCCTCCGCAGATCCGTACTGTAATTCCCCAAAAATGGCAGCCAGGTGTGTGCCTTCATCTAAGCTCTTCTCCCTGTCTACGGATATATTAGGGGTTTGAGGCATCCTAGCAAAAAGTTGAAAAATTAAATGTTCCTGAAACGTACAAACTCGAATTGGAAATTAAATATATCAGTCAGCTTCCCTTCAAAATCATTCTTCTGATTCACATCCTGTCTCTCTCTCTCTTTCTTATCTTCCTACATTATCACATCGCTATACGCACTCATCTCCCTGTGTAGCAGGGAAAGCAACCGCGTCCTCTCACAGCATTTGCCACACACAGTGTGGCCACAGTGACAACTAGTGGTCAAAACTTCACCTTAAAAGTGCTCTTCCTTATTTATTTCAATAAGCCGTAATCAGACTTATTAACAGACTTCAAAAGCGCATGCTTTTGAAGACACCTGAACATCAAAAACGAACAGCTTCGCTAAAAGCTGGTCTTCAAAATCTTCCCCATAAAAGAAATTATTGCTCCACATTATCATGGTGGTTTCTCACCTGTCAAAAATCCATATACCTGACTACTCCTAGTAGATAACTTTTCGGTAAATAAAGCAAACCGGAATAAACAAGACAGAAGTGTACAAACGAAATATAGATCCCGTCCCTCTTCTCCAACCACAAGCTGACCTGCAGCAAAGCCCTGCTCACCTCCATCCCGACTACTAATAGGCCAGACACCAACACACGATAGCATGATACCATTAACGCTTTCAAATTGCAACGTCAAATTTACTGGAGGTGAGAACGGGGGGAGTGTTGCGAAGGGTAGGGATTTGTAAAAAGCCCCTGCATACCCCTGAAATTAAGTTGAGCTTCTCCAGCACTGATTCCTGGGGTCCATAGTTTGGGGAGGCTGTTATTTTAGGGGGACCGTGAAGTAGGAGGACAACACAAAAATCCTCCAACATCCTGGTCCCTGGTTCTTTCAGTAGTTTATTGTCTCACTACAGTTCAACTATCCCGCCGTGGTGATGGGCGTGTTAATAAGACAAACATGCGTTCAGACACGCTAAGAGTTATATTGGCCTCGGCCTGCTGTTACATATCATTAACTTTTTTCATTATTGTTATTCATTATTTCATCACGTATTTTCTCTAATGACTTTAAACATTTAATTTTTTATCCTCTTTATCATAGCTCGTTTTCTAAAGAGTCAATGCAAAGTTTTCTTCTGGGGTTAATTCTGCGAGCCATCACAAAATCCGAGGGGCGGAACGATCATTAGAGACGGTTTTGCGCAGTCGGACCCCTCGACGGATAGACACCAGCATGTCCTGACCCTCCTGTGGCTCATCTGTGTCGAGCTGAGACTCTGGGCCTGGTGGAGGCTGGTTCGGATGTGAGGGGAAAGGGTACTGGCCCTCACCTAAGGCATGAGCGCTGGCCACCAGCTCTCCGATCTTCTCCACCAGACTGTGGCGGTTGGCGGCCAGTAAATGATCTTCTTCCCCCGCTTGGCCGTACACGCTCATCTCTAAACCGCCCACTCCCCCCGCGCCCCAGGCTGTGTTGGGAAGGCTCAAACGCTTCGGAGAGGCCTTCACATATTCCAGCGCCCCCGGGGAGGCATCGTCCGGCACATAAAAGACACATTCTTCGCTGCCCACACGGGCGGGTGGGCCTGCGTATCCTCCGGGTGAGTCAGGCACAGTGGGGGTCTTGACTGGCACAATGGGTGGGCGTATAGGAATAGGGCCAGCGTTGGAGAGGGTGCGTCTCACCCCGGGTTTGGTCGATGGCGTTCGGCGGATGGTGGCGGTGCCAGCCATACCACCCCCACCGCCTCCGCCAGGTGGTCCACCCAGAGCGCCGACTCCGCTGGGCAGGCCTGCTGTGCTGGCAGGACGCTTAGTCTGTATCATGCGCCGGTAGTTCTGGGCGATATTACTGTGACGGGGAATTGTGGAGGATTTATCGAATTCGGCCTGTCCATCAGCCTCTGTGTCTCCATTCACCGAATAGCCATCATAATCAGAGCCTGACAAAAAGCATCACACAACCATATATAAAATTATTAAAGCATCTCCGCCGAACTCCCCATCCATTTGACTTTTAACATATGCTAATAATATTGACTGAAAGCTATTGAATAAATCTGGAAGTATGCGAGTACATGTGGGTGTTTTTAAGTGTGTATGGGTTACCCTGTGAGGGAATAGTATCTTCCGAACAGGATGGTGTGGTGGTTTGTGTGCTGTATCCACTGGAATACTGAAGGGAATCTCGGCTGCTCTTCTGCTGCTCCATGCTGAGGCCTCGTGTCAGCACCATAGCCAGATCACTAGCAGCTGGAGAGACCTCCTCCCCATGCTGACACATAACACAATATACCAGGTTATAATGATAACTATAATGTTTACACTTTAAAATTAGACCCATGAACGTTTGTTTACATCCACTTATAGATTTTCAACATTTTACCTTACTGCTATAATACATACAGAGCATTGCCTCTCTCCCTCTCTCTCAAAATACAATACTGGTCATTGCCTGTTGGTAACCTTGACAATTAAGCAGTATTAAGGACAGAACACCAGTACTGGTGAGCACACAGTTGGCAGTACCAATTGACTTCCATAATATTCGTTTTTCCTACTATGGAACTGTGTGCTTACCATGATTGATCAAAATATGAAGAGTTTGGTTCCAAAACGCAATAAATCCATTTTGAATAGTTTCGGTAAAAATGTGTTTTCTATACCAAGAAAGTGACAAGATGAAAACCACTATTTTCTGTTACAAACTTTTACATGGCATTTTAGGTTATAATAACATTAAAAATTCAAATCCATAATTAGATTTTCAAAGATTTATTATAAAAACTGATTATTTTTTCCACAAAATGCAATAAATCCAATTAATTTTTTAAAAATGCTATAAATCTAATAAATCAATATATAAATGTGCATTTATATTTGCCATGTTATATTCATTTAGTTGACTAGTGGTATACACTGATTAAAAAAAGAAACATTAATGGCATTAATCAAAACACTTACTTTGTCATATTAACAACACTGTCATTGCTGCTGTCGTACTTGGGATGTTGTCGCTGAACTTTTTTGACAGCGATCAGCTGTAAAATATTTTGGTCCTGCTGGATTTTCATTGGCTTCGGGTAAAATAATGGAAAGTTTTTCCTAATATTCCCTGGGGTCAATGTGTTAGCATGACAGAAGCTTTATGCTGTCGGGAGAACCAGCAACAGCCGGCATTTTTCCGTCTCCTGAGAGACTCTCGCGTAAATTATTCGATTTTGATGGCTTGCGTTTCTTTCCTGTCGCAGAAAACCACCACAGGTTTATCAATGCCATCAAAGTATTATAGTGTTTTTGTTTGTTTGTTGATCACGAAGTACAAAGTAGATGAGGAAAACTAGGATTCTGTGTGTATTCAACGTGCCGCCATTGTTGTTTACACTGCGTGGTATGGTGCGCTGTGATTTGTTGAGCAGATTTATTGCATTCTGCAGAAAATGAGAAGTGGCGTTTATTGCGTTTTGGGAAAAATGGAGAAAAGATGACAGAATAACAGGGCGGATATTGGATTTTGTGTAAAATTAAGAATTTACTTTTTAATACTGACCTGATATAATACTGATTTTGGCCGTAATTCTTTTTTTTAAATGGCATTTATCGCGTTTTGGAACCAAACTCTTCATATCTTATTTTGTGATTAACAGAATAAAGAAACTCATACAGGTTTAGAAAATGTTTTTGGTTGAACTATCCCTTTAAGCTTTGATCAAACTTGCCTTGGCAGCTATGCTGGCTGGGGTCATCCTTGGTCTCTGTTGGTCTTCTGAATGCATTCCAGAATAGCCCTGGGATTGGGGAGATGTTTCTGCCTCCCTCAGCCTATCCAGGGGCTCTTTTCTTCTCTGAAGAGTGTTGGCCAATGGTTGTTCATTGGAACTTACCTTGGACCAATCCTGAAGAAGTAAGAGTGGTTAGTTCGGGTCTGTGAAAATCTGCATTGTGGTCTCAGGTGTAAGAGAGATGACCGTCCCACTATCCAGCAGTTTGAGTGTCCTTTAAATGGGGTTTGATGGGGTCGTATGTGTTTTAGAAAAATCCCAATTCATTGTGTTTGCATCACATTGTAAGTGAACTCAAGGGTACCTTCCGTGGCCTGCTCGGTTTAGCAAATCTCACAGGCAGAGATTTGAAACCAGGATCAAATAGCCAACATTAAAGCTGTGTGTCAAAAAGCAAAATGAGGTAATGAATGAGGTTAAGCAGAATGAAACCAAAACAGAAATTTGTCAATAAGCATTATTCAGGAGCCCCTGCTGAAAAGATGAGCTTTCATTCTGGTCCAAGCTGGTTTATGATGTTTGGTGCTGGTTTAGTGCTAGACTGACGGCGCATTCACACGGGGCGTAAGCGTTAATGCTTCCCATTCACTTTTAATGGGTGACATCATGCGTTGCCGAACTGAATTGTGGATCCGTCTGCGCCGCGTCAGTGCTGTTGTTTGCGGCAGAAGTTGAACATTTCTTAACTTTTCAAGCAGCAACGTGTGCGTCAGCCAATCAGATCACCTTATGCAAATAACCTAGGCAGAGCCAGCCAATTAAGTTTATGGAAGACCGGAGCATAGGTTGCGGCCACTGTGATTGGCCGTTGGCCACGCTTCAGACAAGCCTTCCAATAAGCGTTAACGCTTACGCCAGGTGTGAATGTACCGTAAATGGGCCAATATAGGTTTGCAACCTGCAAGGTCTTTCCGGTAACTGACATTTCATTAAAAAATTAAATAGAAATATAACAATTCATATTTAATTTGTCTAATCTTGATATTTTAACAGATGTACTGCGTTATGTAGAGCTAAAAATGTTTTAAACCATGTAAAACCGCACTTTCTCGCTAATCTCAAACTATTGCAGTACCCTTGTTTGCCAGTAGGTGCCCCCCTCAAGCACAAACGTGAAACTGCGCCTATGTCGGGAAGGCCCAACATGCTATGGACCAGCATCCCAAACACAACATATCCTGGTGACCAGCATTGCTAGTCTTTTCGACAGGGAAGCAAATATTCAACATACAAGCATGCACATGGTAAAAAAGAAAACTGCAATGAAAAGTGCCAATGGAGACAAACCTTCCAGCAAGAAACCTTTGATGTGGGAGAGGGTGTGTTGGATCCAGGGGAGTGGTTATAGGGTGGGGACGCAGGAAGTATGACAGAGAAAGGCCTGATGGAGCCAGTGTGAGAGAGAGCAGGGCGGAAGGTAGCGAAGGACGAGCCAAACTGCCAAACGATAGAGATAAGATAGAGACCGTCAGAATAGCAAGAGAATCGGGAGGCGTTGTGTGCGGCCATCGCTTTGCAAATGCATGCTGAGAGTGGAAGATGACATTTGATGAGAGCAAAAGGCTGAAACCAGCATGGGAGTGAAGAACCCAGACTGTTATTCAGCATCACAGCCCACACAGGTCACATATACAGAATATCAACTACAGTTGGAGACTTTTTACTGTATGTGATATGGACAGAGCAATCTGTACTTACTGTAGTTGGAGAGCTACACTCACTAACTGACTGACAAGTCTCAGATGCCTCTGATGATGCTGAACTCGATGATTTCTGTAAGAGAGATGGTTAAAGACAGAAATCATTGTTTTGGAAATCTAAGGATTCCTTTGGCCTGCAAAACTTTTAATAAGACAAGAAAATTAAAAAGGGGATATTAAGTTAATAAGAATGTTGCTTTCAAAAAAGATATGGACATTTTTTATTATTTAATGAGTATGATTAAAAAGAGTTTAAATGGTCTCTGAGTTACCCACGCTACCTTAAAGGGATAGTTCAGCCAAAAAGGATATTAAACCCACAATTTACTCACCCCCAGGATGTCTGAGATGTCCATCATTTTCCAAACAAACACGCCCTCAGCCATTTCAGAAAATGTTTTAGATCTTTCAATTAATCAAATGTAAAGTTACGGGGTCCACTCATTCAAGTCCAAAAAATGTGCATCCATACTTTACAAAATAAATCCAAATGGCTCCAGGATGATAAACAAAGGCCTTCTGAGGGTAATCCGTGCCGTTTTGTTGTAGAAATATTAGGGCTGGGTATTGTTAGGAATTTCACAATTCGATTCTATTTCGATTCTTGAGGCTTCGATTCGATTCGATTCGATATTGATTTACTTGCTTCGGTGTCGATTCAATAATAAGTAAATACACAAGCAATTAAGTACCTGAGTATATTTTTAAATAATGTGTGTAGTATTACTAATGTTTGATCACGTTGATGTGCAGGCTTGAAAGAAGTGCTGCTGTTTGCCATCTTTGATCTTTCTGTTTTGATAAAGCACGTCTTTACGCTGAACGCTCTCACTAGAGTGTTGCCCACAGCGCTGCCACTGGCCGGGGAGCTGAATCGATTCATAGGATTTGATGAATCGATATTGAATTGAGAAACAAATAATTGCAATGCATTGATGAATCGATATTTTACCCAGCCCTAAGAAATATCCACATTTTAAGTCTTATAAATTAAAATAACCAGCTTCCGCATTCACTAAGAAAAGTGCGTACACTTCGCTGATACTCTCTCCTGAATACAAAGGAATCTAAGATGGCGGCGTTACCGGAAGCTAGTTATTTTCGTTTATAAAGTTTTAAATATGGATATTTCTACAACAAAACGGCACAGATTACCCTCAGAAGGCCTTTGTTAATCATCATGGAGCCGTTTGGATTTATTTTGTAAAGGATGGATGCACCTTTTTTGGACTTAAAAGTATGTGGACCCCGTAACTTTACATTTCATTAACTGAAAGACATTTTCTAAAATAACTGAAAATGGGTTCGTCTGAAAAACGGTGGACATCTGCATCTCGGACAGCTTGGGGGTGAGTAAATCATGGGATTAATATAATTTTTGGCCGAACTATCCCTTTAAAAAAGGTGTTAATAAACCAGGAAAAGTGTGACCCAGTCTGTCACAATCCAGCTAAAGTCATTTTATTTGTGATGCATTTCTACATAAAATCATCCTACATAACAAAGAAGATTGTGTGAAAATATGACATTGACACCATTATTATTGACTAAGACCATGTCAAAGATTGAAATCAATGTGAAGTCAAAATTTGAATTTGAGCTTGGATTTCACAGACAGGTTCACATATACAGTAGGTAGTAAACTTTCAGATAAATGGTACAAAAGCTATCACTGGGGTGGTACCCTTTCAAAAAGTACACTTAAATGGTGAATATTGAAACCTCAAACGTATTATGTACCTAAGTTACACCACTTGTACCTTTCTTCTGAGAGTGTAGACTAACAGCCAAACTAAACCTCTTTTCCTCCAGTCAGAACAAAAAAAAAACATTTTGGCTGAGAGACAAATGCATTTCTCCAGAATTACTCCACTGTAAATGCTTTTTTTGTACTATAAGCAAATGTTCTGCATACAATGCCTCACAAGCACATTTCATGCATGCTCTTCTTCCGCAATATTTCATAGTGCAATTTTTCCAATATAATGTAATAAAACGACATAGTGGTGCTTTTATAGCCTTGTCCACAAGAGGGCTTTGTAATACAAATGCACACAGGGATTCTGTCTTTCTTCTTCATGCGATTCCAGCATATGGCTATATTTATGGCAAGAACTGGTTAATCCATATACAAGATGATCCACACAAGTTAATCCATACACATGTTGGGAGAGGGGCAATTTATTTTGGCATCTCCAATTCACCTGAATGTGACATTCAACATGTTTTTGGCCTGTGGGAGAAAACCCCAAGTAAACCCACGTGCTACCTACACAGGAATTCTTGCTGCCTGCTAGACATACTGTAGCAATACAGATGTCTGATAAACTTGTGGCGTCTTCTTTATACTCAGATTGTATCACCTCTTCATTTCTGCAGACTCACTGTAATGCCAGTAGCAGAGGATTTAACTCTAGTAATGAGAGATGAAACCTTACACTTAAAGAGAGAAATCTGAGTAACTCATACTGATAAGTTAGGCCACTACAGCTAATATTTACACATTGTGGAAAAATACAGTATTTATGTGTCGCCATATTTGAATTTAGTGCTTGGATGTGCTTAACTTAAGTTACCCACCAGCATTTTTTGTGAATTTTCTTCTGTAATTATACATTACTGTGCAAAAGTCTTAGCCCACCACCACCAGACTTGTTGTTTTAGAAGTTTTATTTTCAATATATTTTATTAAGATACAAACAGAAAAAAACAGTAAATATGGACAAAAAAAATTAAATGTTCAGGACTAAATGTCTTCTTTAGAAATCGTCAGTGTTCAGTGTGGCCTCTTGGCACTAAACACATCTTAAGCATTTTTGAGCAGAATGAAGTAAAAATACTAATTTCTTTAAAATTAGAAATTAGGATTTAATGAAAACTTGACACATCAGATTACATTTTTATACAGTTTTTAATACAAAATACACATTTCCTGTATTTTCTGGATGTATTCTATTAAAGAGACTCAGAAACAATTATATATGATCAATATAATTGCAAAAACAACAATTGTGGCATGACGGCCTAAGACTTTTGCACAGTACTGTTCACTGTCAAAAATAAAGGTACAAGCCGTCACTGGGGCAGTACCCTTTAAAAAAAGGTCCTAATATGTACCATTTAGGTACAAATATGTATCTTTCAACTGCCAATATTTAACTTGGAAGTACTAATATGCACTCTTTGCGTACAAAGGTACCTTTTTGAAAGGGTACTGTCCCAGCGACAACTTTTGTACCTTTATTTCTGAGAGTATAAACATAAAAATATATCAAATGAAAGAACAGACCCCCTCCTTTCAAACAAACAAACAAAACAGAAACAAGTTTCATCCTATCTTCATTTTTATTATCTCTTAAATATGGGGAGGTGTCTTCAAAAATACCACATTTTGAGCAAAAAGCTTAAATAATTGCATTTTTGTAAAGTCATTTTGTTAGAGATCAGATTTAGAATGATTATTAAAACATACACAGAGTTTAAAATTAATCAAATTAGTTTTTGTTTCAGTTTTTTTATAAATTGGGTACAAGCGCCATCTAGTGGATACTAATGGAATTACAGATTACCGTAAAAACTCTTCAGGAAAGCGTCATTGGCAGTAGGGATGGGACGGTATGAAAATTCCATATCATGATTATCGTGACGACGGTTATCAATATTATCATGGTTTTGTTAAAATGAGATGGAAAACATTTGAACAAGTTTTATTTTTGAAAATCACAATTTAATATTTCATGTCCCTGAAATTATTTCTGTGGTAAAAATAAATAAATAAATCTGTCTAATAAGTTTACTGTGAATAAATACAATAGATTATCCCTTAAATGCCTTCTTGTGCAAAAAACTATGTTGCATGTGCACATCTGCGTGCACGCCTGGACAGGATTTACTGCAAGTTTTCAAAATAACGGTAATCAAACACGGTTGTAATGATAATTAAATTGTAAACGATAATACTAACCATCAGGACATTTTATCCTGGTTAATCGTGAAACCGGTAATCATCCCATCCCTAATTTGCAGGGAAATGTTTTCTCTTAGAGTTAAGTGGTTTGGGACCTAAATATTTGCATTAAGTGATGGATGTTTTTATACAAAAACTTCAACTTCACCTGAAAATCATATATATTTGGGATAGCATCTGGGTAATTATTATTTATCTCTTATCCAAATCAACACTGACACCAAAGACAGTCAGGGCTCGAAATTGCGACCATTTTGGTCGCATATGCGACCGAAATTTAATCTGTGCGACCTTAAAATATATTTGGGAGCATTTGTGCGACTGCCCATTTTGTTGTGACGCGAGTTGATTGTGATCCTGCGTGCTGGCGCTGTCCCAGGTTCAGTGTTCTCTCCAACGATACATAACCAATCAAATTTCACCATTAAGTTCTTGCGTTTAATGAAGACCGCAGATTGGCTAATATGAGCGTCAGTCATTCCTTGTTGCCGTGAAGCGCGGAAATGTGAAAAGACGAACGCGTCGCGAGCATGACGAGAGCGAGCCGATTACAGCCAAGGTTATTACTGTATTTTTTGACGACGATCCGGATTCAAATGTAACTCCACCACCGGAAAATACGAGTTGACGTTAAACCTTTCAGAGAGAGTGGCTTAAAGATTTCGAGTGTCTCCGCTTTGAAAATGTAACTTACTGTGTTTACTGTAAATCCTGTAAAACGGCGTTAATGGCGGAATCAAAACATTTTAAGCGCCAGACGTACCTTGCTTAAACATGGTGAAAGTGCCAAAAACACAAGACGTGCCATGACAAATGTGTTTATTATTGATGGAGACACCGACCTGTCTGTCAAAGTGTGTTTGATGGTGTATGTGCGCATGCGCTGGTGAATGGACATTCGACAAACATCCTTGTGGTCCATGTTGCTGTGAAATACGACAATGCTGATGGTATGTTTTTGTTGTATTTTTTAAAACATTGCCTATTTAGTAGTAATAGCATCTTGGTAATGCAGTTATCAATACCAATATATATTAGCCTTCTATATTAGGGTCACTTTTGTAATGTCACAATTAATCAGTGTTTTACGTGTTTGCTAGATTTTCTATGTAATCTTAATCATTTTACCTGTAATTGTTAAATTATTATTGCTGCTATACTATTTCAACAGCATTTGGGTATTAATTTAGGAATTTATGCAGCAAAAAATAAAATAAAATAGAAGACCAACTTTTAAATGCTGGTCATAGGATGTGTAAAGCCTGGTGTTTTATTTTAAATAAAATAAATCTATTAACATTTACAATGTAGTTGTGGTGCTTTTTAATTTTTGGATGGATGCGCCTAAATTTTTGCTGGTGCTCCTAACTCTTTAAAGTTGGGAGCACCAGTGCTACCAAATAAAAAAGTTAATTTTGAGCCCTGCACCAAAAACAGTACTATACATTGAACAAACCCTCAGAAATACATACCTGGCTGGTTATATCAGAGGGCATGGGTGACGGGGGTTTGGAGTAAACGTTGGCGTCCTGCGAGATGAAGCCGGAGTCATGTGAGGAGACGCTGCTGAGGCGGTGCACGGCCGTCGTCAGCGGCTGGGCCAGGCTGCGATAGCGACAGGACGAACCAGGTGAGTGAGTCTGAGAGCCACCAGAGGACCGAGAGGCGCTACTGTGGGCGCTGTTTACACTGCTGCAGGGGTGAGGGAGGGTGTGACAGGGCAGAGGACCAGGGTATAAGATGTAGTAGTGTTTATGTCAAGTTGGGAGAGGAAGGAAGGGGAAATGCAGGTATGAACCACAAGAGTTACAGGATGACATGATTGACAAATAAGGTACACAATTCGATTGAATAAAAACAGTTGTGTAAATAAAGTGTGTGTAAGATGTCATGATGAATAACAAATTCAAAAATGGTGGAAATAAGAGAGTAAAGATGGAATAAGTGATTCAAGAGTTTTTGTGACAAAATGGTACATGGTAATAGGGGATGGACAGATAAAAGTCTCGAGCAGTGAGGAAGTTGATAGGTGGAGATGAAGGTTAGGGTGAGGGGGGGGCAGAGGGAGAAAACATGTAAGACAAAATTGGTGACAGGTGTGACACAGGGGGCCTTGTATGATGTTATTTGCATCTGATTCCATACAAGGCGATACACACAAACAAACACAGACAGGTACTGCATGACACAACTATAAACCAAAGCTTTAATTGGCCCTGGAGCTAATGGTGTACTCAAAGCCCACATGGGACTGGTTACATAAAACTGACTAAAGTATAATTGTTATATAATTCAAAAGAGTATTCCGGGTTAAAAACAACATATGAATATTAGACAAATGCTGTTGATGGAGTTGAAGCTGTTTTTAACCTGGAATATTTCATTTAGGAGAGCACAGCGCTAAAATATCAGTGAGCCAATTAGATTCCTTATCCAGCCACTCGATTGGTAACAAATTGCTAATGGATAGGAACAACAAAATAAACAAATACATTTAGTCTAGTTGTGTTAATGCTAATCACTACATTTAACTATTGACTTAATCCCGGAGAACCAATGGCTGAACAAAACAAAATATACATTACACCTTGGCTGTTGAAAGCAACATTTTAATGACCACAGTATGTGCTTTGTGACTGTACTGTGGTTTCTGATGTAATCTGGGGGTTACAGATGTGATGTTAACACACGGTGAAGCAGCAGCGGCCATAGTAGACCTCTCTCTTTCTTGCATTCACAATGTTACTTCACAAAATATCAATAGACTGCCACCTTGCGATTTATGATTGCAATAAATAAAGGTACTGTACTTTACAACACAATATGCCTGCTTGGCAGCAAACAGCGACTTTTGTTATTCTAGTAAAATATTGTCAATGTATCAGTGGTGGCCGGTGACTTCTTTTCTCGAGGGCGCACGATGTGAAGCGTCACAACATGTATGATAATTGCCTGCTGTAGACACGTCCAAAGGGTTTATGATAAAAAACATGCTTGTGTTGCCAGATACTCGCATAAACTCATGCGTAATCAAAGTTTAGTGTTAAAGGAATATTCCATTTTCCTAAAAGAAAAATCCAGATAATTTACTCACCACCATGCCACCCAAAATGTTGATGTCTTTCTTTGTTCAGTCGAGAAGAAATTATGTTTTTTGAGGAAAACATTCCAGGATTTTTCTCATTTTAATGGACATTAATAGAGCCCAACATTTTATACTTAACTCAACAGTTTTTTTCAACGGAGTTTCAAAGGTCTATAAACGATCCCAAACGAGGCATAAGGGTCTTGTCTAGCGGAACGATTGTCATTTTTGACAAGAAAAATAAAAAATATGCTCTTTTAAACCACAACTTTTCGTCTAGGTCCGGTCCAGCGCGACCTAACGTAAATGCGTAGTGAGGTCACGTGTTACATATATAAAACGCACATTTGCGGACCGTTGTAAACAATAAACTGACACACAGACATTAATTAGTATCAGTTGACATACAACAACGTCGGAACGGTCCTCTTTCTCAACACTTGTAAACACTGGGACGTAGTTTCGCGTTCGTCCTCTGTGACCTTTTGACGTCATGACGTATTGCGTGGGGTCACGCTGGTGCATCACGACCGGATCTAGACGAGAACCTGTGCTTCAAAAGTGGACATTTGTCATCTTTATTGTCAAAAATGACAATCGCTTCGCCAGACAAGACCCTTATGCCTCGTTTGGGATTGTTCATAGTCCTTTGAAACTCCGTTGAAAAAAACTGTTAAGTGTTGAGTTAAGTATTAAATGTTGGGCTCTATCAAAGTCCATCAAAATGAGAAAAATCCCGAAATGTCCCCCTCAAAAAACACAATCTCCTCTCGACTGAACAAAGAAAGACAATAACATTTTGGATGTCGTGGTGGTGGGTAAATTATCTGGATTTTTCTTTTAGGAAAATGGAATAAACCTTTAAGGGAGTGTCTTGCGTGTATTTTGTGAACGTGAGCGGCTCTTTTATCATAAATGGTTTTGAACGGGTGTGCAGCAGGCACCCATTCTGACAAAACACGTGATGCACATTCACATAATGCAACAAACACACACCTTGAAAACACAAGCAACACCCATGACACACCGCACACATACCCTGTATTTGCGCCCCTCGGAAGAGCAGTCACCAGCCGCCACTGCAATGTATCAAATTGAATTGAATAAAAGCCAAACACAGATTATACAACACAAGCCAAAATAAAACATTTAATAAAAAATATTAATTTGATAAGCATGCCGAAATATAACACCATCAGCTTATAAAGCCTCTTCCCCAATTCTCTGTTTTCCTCTCTCATTCTCTCACCTGCACATGCTGCTTTTCCTAGAGCCAGAGCTACTGGGAGAGGAGGGGGGAGTCTGGTAGGACCAAGAGTAATCAGACCCCTTAAGATCTTTTATTACCTAACAAAGACACAGTGTTAGCTTTAGTCTCAGTTTGTTGTGTGCATGCATGTGATGTGTGTGTCTATGTACCTGCTCACTGGCTGGAGGCAGTTTGTGAGGATCAGAGGTTAAAACAGTGAGGTCATCAATAATAGCCTGGAGGTGAGTGATTTCTCCCAACATGGCAATCTCTCCATTCTAACACAAAAAAAAACATCCCACAGACTCCATCACATCACATTATTTTAATATCAGCTATGTCATGTTAAAGAGTAACTAAACCCCTGGTCAGAGCCTGACTCCATCCACTGGCAATATTTGAAAAATGCAAGAAAAGTGGGCAGACCCCAACAGAGATAGAGGGGATGAACTGATCTCGTACCAAGGGTGTGGTGAGCTTGAACCTGCTTACGTAAGATCGTACCACTTACATCACGTGGTACCGCAACATCCAACACGAAAAATTCAACTGCAGTAGCCACCGTTCAACCTGAAGAGGGCAGCACTCAGACGTTTTACCCCATATATTGTAGCATTGAAAAACACTTTATATCCAAATGTCAAAAAAGTTACTCAAATCAATGAACAGCACTAATAAATCCCATTCTTACAGATCATTAACTAAAAAAAGTTGGTTTGGGGTTTAGTTACTCTTTAATTTAAACCAATATTGCCTACTTAGTATACCGGTGTCTGGGCGATATTGACCAAAATTCATATCTTGGTAATTTCTGGATGGATGTTGATATACAATAAATGGAAAAGTGGAATACATGTATGGAGGGTATGCATTGACGTCACTTTTCCACGTGAACTCGCCCTGTTGAGTGGCAAATGTTCAACAAAATGGCTGGTTTTCATAGCGGCTGCTGCAAAAATGTTAGTAAAACTGACTATTATCAGCTTAAATTCAATTTAGTTGGACTTGATAGGAGAGGTGGACAATACTTACTTACATTTATTACATTTTCCAAGCATCTGTGCTTTATTAGGGTGTTTGTATTGGGTAAAATTTTACTTCACTACATTCTAAAGCATATAATCATAATGTGTATTCTTTAATATTGCATATTACCAATTATTTAATACCTAATTACAAAAAAATGTGTACTTTCACTTGAGTAAAAGTATGTTAATGTTCTTAAATATTAAAAGTAAAACAAAAATTTGTATTTATGAAATGTAATAGAGTAAAAATTATGATAATATGCTTTGGGATCTATGTTTTCCAAAGAAAAACACGGATGAAATACAAATACTTGAAAAATACTTTTAAGTAGAAAGTAAAACCTCTGCTTGATAGTGACCCTAGCAACTTGTCAACCCACCTGTGGTCTGTGGATATTGGCATGAACAATCTATTTACTTCTCCTTTCTGTGTTTTTTGGCAGTCTGTAAAACGATAGCTCCGAATTCTTGTTAAATCTGTTAGTACAGTCTATCGCACAACAGCTTTTTACCATTTAGACGTGATTTTCCCGTGTTTTCGCTGATTTCACACTGTACACAAATTCTGCCGCTCTGTCTTTTGCCACTTAGTGGGCGTAACCGCAGTCACTTTCGCCGAAGGTGACGTCACGTGCATACGTATCCTCTATTCATGCAAATCAAAGCCTCGTGTGAAATGTCACAATCACTTTTATTAAAACATGAGGAAAATAAACTTTATAGACAGGATTTCCATCCTGTTTGTAAATACTGGGGAGTCAGCTGACACTGGCTTAACTTAGCACCCTCTTCTATACGTTACATTATTACTACGCTCGCTAGTACAGATTAAAGGGACACTTCACCCATTTGCATTAAGCTTTGTATAGTTAGAACCCCAGTCATGCTTTTGAATGGTCGTGCATAATTTCCTCAGTTTCCGCTGAGACAGGAGAAATACAGATTTCAGTGTTGCACTTCCTTCTTTCAATGATGTAAAAATCATCATTTTGCATCATTGAAAGAAGGAAGTCCAATATCTTTGTTGTGGGGGTGAGACTACAAACACCCCTTTTCTCGGTCAAATAGGCACAAAATTCTAAATGTGTGTTACATTTCACTACAAATTTGATGCACTTTCAATAAAGATTTATGTTACTACGGGTGAAATGCTCCTTTAATCTTAGCCGCTGTATTCTGCTGCTTACGTTGTCCATCGATTTTTCTGTGTTTTCTCCTGCATCTATTAATGTTAAACTGCTTTGAAACAATTAAACAATTGTGAAAAGCGCTATATAAATAAAACTGAATTAAAAATATACAGCTGCACAACATGCAGAGTGAACAGCAAAGGTAGCAAACAAATGGCCTGCATTTATGGAAAGTATTAAGTATAAAGACTGTAAGCATCACAGGTGCAAGGACCTCACAAAGCGTGCAAATTGTTAATATTACGTGTGTGTGTGTGCTTAGCTTTTGAGTGGTACTGAATGTTTAATAAAAAATATATAATATTTTAGTAGCCTGTGGTTATCATTCACTGTCTGCCTCATCAGGGATCATTCATTTTTTTACTCATACATTATCCTGTGTAATGCTCTTTTCATCAAAGTTTACTATACGCAGTTAAAATGTATATGTGCTCTCAAATAAGAAGAGAGGTGGGCTTTATACCACGACAGGCTGCAGAAAGCTGATGAAGGTACAGAAGCGTCCTCTCTCCTCCACTAGGGCACGTCTCACTGCCTGCTTCTCCGTCTCCTCCATCAACAGGTACATGTCATTTACGTCCTGCATCGCACTGTCCAACTGAGGCTGCAGATCTCCCCGACCTGACGGGGGCGACAGAGAGCACAACAGAAAAGAGGAAAGGGGAGGAAAAGAGGAGCAGGTATGAAACCATGTGGGTGAAGAACAGACAGAATGATAAAATGGCCAGAATTAATCAAATTATGTGATGAGAAAGAGAAAGAGAGAAAGAGAGAGAGAGAGAGAGAGAGAGAGAGAGAGAGAGAGATGGAAAATCAAAGAAAAAAACATGGCACAAGTCAATCATTAGCATTTGGAAAATGATGATGATCATTCTGTCCTCCATCTACCAACAATATGGATACAACACAGAACATAATGAACATAATGAACTACTCCGTCTAGCATCTACACAACAGATGACGACAGATGCCTTTGAACTCAGCGGTAAAATCTCTTCTACTCTTAATGAAATGTCCCAGAAGAAGTTAATGGTAAGGGGTTAACTCATGCAGACTAGATTGTTGGAGATGGTTGTTTTCCGAAGTAGAAGCGTTTGCAGGAACACAGGCAGCATGCATGCTGGAACAGAATAAGCAAAATTATGCAAACTGAAGAGTTGAGACAGGCTTTAAAACTGAAATTAAATCTGTATGCTGTCAAGCCAAAATGTCATGTGGAGGTTGAATGTTATGGTACAGAACTGTCTGGAGATGTGTTTGAGGGGCCGTGTTACTGTACAGCGAGTTGGGACCTGGTTAAAGAATCATGCAGAGAAACAATGAGAAGAATCTAAGTGAGCCACAGCTTTTCGTGGAAAAACATACTTACCCTGTAGCTCTAGAGAGGGAAAGAGTAAAGAGAGTAAAGACGAGAGAGAGAGAGACAGCCAAAGAGAGAGAGGGGGGGAAGCAAAGCACTGTGTTAGGGTTAGTATTAGGAAGCAATTCAGCTCATTTCATGGCCAAATTGTTTCAGGAAAGTCAAAGCCAAAACATCAGAGCATCCAAATCAAACCCCCTAAAAACAAAACAAAACCCCCAGGAGCAAAAATCTTAGTCTTGAAACTCTAATGGTCTTATAGAAAATGGGGTAGCTCACTTTTACACTTTTTTTTATAATTTACCCTACAGTTAAAATTGTATCATCATTTAATAACGTGTTTTGAAAACCAGAATGACTGCCATCAACACAAAAGGAGTTATTTATGTGGCAAAACTAGTGAATAATCTCTTCAGGAGACTTATATGAAACTACACTTAAGACGTTTGGCCATGGTGCTACTTGTCCTTTTTGGAGACTGACAGCCTTTAGTCCCCATCCACTTTCATGACATTGAATTGACATGATATGTTCCACCGATGCATGAAAATCATACACTGAAAAAAAATGATTCATTCAATTTACTCAATTCCCTAAGGTAAGTGGTCGCAATCAACCCATTTAAGCTACATTTAAACAAAAAAAAACAAAAAAAAACTTTTGATTAGATTAAATGTAGCTTAAACAAACTGATCGCAACCACCCACCCCAAAAAATCTAGCAAATTGAATGAATCATTTTTCCAGTGTATATTTGCTAAACTATGACACCAAATAAAATCTTACAGGATTATCTTTTTTGAATGATCTATCACTTTAACACAATAAAAAGTACGCTTTTCATTTAACGGTTGAGTCTTCCTAGTAACACAGAGAATTGTCATCCTATCTTCAAGAGCAAAAACCATTGGTTGCTGGGATGAGAACAGAAACCGCTTAGCAAATGAAATGAGGGATGCATGTCTGCTTTTTAGCCAGCAGAGGGAGTCACTTCCATTGCAGATAATGTTTATACTCTCATATAAACGGATCAGTAATCAGATACAACTAGTACATTGATAACTCACTCATTTTACTGTCTATGCTGTTATAAAACACATCGATTACTTCAAGGACCGTACATCTTCGAAGACAGGTGTCACTGAATACTGCATATTTGACACTGATGTCAACCATACAACAGGTTGTTTAAAGCCTAATAAAATGGTCAGCTTTGACCTTGAAAAAATGTCCTTGACATTCTCACAACCTCTCTGCTTTGTAATAGTGTGATGTAATGTAATAGTGATTCATCAGGTTTACCCACAGCCGTGCAGTATGTTGTCCATTGTCAATAAATAACTGTTGTGCTTGAGTTTCTTGAGCAGTCTATGGTATATGTGTGGAAGTATATGTACTGTTTCTGAGTGTAAATGTTTACCTTTCCTGGCTTTCTTCTGTAATTTCATTGTGTCTGAAGATTTCTTCTTTATTTCATGACGAGAACGTTTGTATTCTGCCAACATAGAAAAAAAATGTACAATCTAAACAATGTTGGGTAATTTTAACCCATGATCGGGTCAAATATGATCAAACCAAACAGTTGGGTTATAAATAATCCTATATTCTGGGTTGTTATTACCCAACCATAGGTTGAAACAACCCAGCATTTGGGTTGAATGATGGGCAAAGATTAATCGCGATTAATCGCATACAAAATAAAAGTGATTTTTGCATAATATTTGTGTGCGTACTGTGTGTAATTATTATGTATATTTAACCACACACACATACATATATTTTTTTATCCTTTATTTTACCAGGAATAATCCCATTGGATAAAAAAATCTCTTCAACCAGGGAGTCCTGGCCAAAATGGCAGCACACAGAGTTTCACACAAAAAAATATATCAAGACAAACAATACAAAAAAGTCCTGTCCAGCACTCAGAACTAAAATTCTTAATAATGAAATATATAAATGTTAAGTAAAACAAGAACATATTCATATATGTTATAACTAAGTAATATACACAATATATTCATTTCAGAATTTTTTATTTATATTTAATTGTATATTTAAATTTATATTTAAGATTTTACTTATCATATAGAATATATACAAATATAAATAAATATATATATACAAATGTAAATGTTTCTTAAATACATATATGAATGTGTGTGTATTTATATATACATAATAATTCAATAATTACACAAAGCACACACTCATATATTATGCAAAAAATCACTTTTATTTTGTATGCGATTAATCTTTGCCCAGCACTAGTTCCATTATAACTGTTGGATTTGTCCATATTTAACCCAATCATGGATTGAAATAACATATTTTAAGTGTAATGACACTATATGATATTTTGCATATTGAAATAGACAAACTGCTTAATCACCTTTGGCATGATCCTTGTCCAGTTGATTGGCTGTTTTTTTCCAGTCTTCAATGCGGTCCTGTAGAGGAGTTATTAGGCTCTCCATCAAAGCACTGAAAAGAGAGAGAGAGAGAGAGAGAGAGAGAGAGAGAGACTATGAGTTGACTATGACTGTGTGTGTTTATGTTTATTCTCATGTCACGCTACATATTGCAGAGCTTGTGTTCATTCACCAGGACCACAAACACATGATTTTACAATTTGAAAACAAAATCATTGTGTTTATGGTCCTGCTGAACAGCCGTATATATACACAGATATGTTGTATCTGCTGCAACATGATCTCACAAAGTTCCGTGGGATAGTCATTTTTCCGTGGCATTCTCACGGATCTCCGCATTTTTCCGTGGCCCTGCCACGGACTGTCTTTTTCCGTGGCATTCTCACGGATTGGTTACTCAACTGCTTTTTCCTATTTTCAAACCATTTTTGCTTCGGTTTAGGGTTAGATTTGGTGTTTGCGTTAGTATGTCACTTTAACTATTGGTTTATACTATTTTTTCTGATTTATTCTTTTATATTTTCTAAACTTTAAACAATTGTTGCCTGGCGTTGGGGTTAGAGTTGGGTTTGGGTAGGGATGTCATTTCATGTAAATCTAACCCTAAACCGAAGCGAAAATGGTAAGAAAATAGGACAAAACAGTTGAGTAACCAATCCGTGAGAATGCCACGGAAAAATGCAGAGATCCGTGAGAATGCCACGGAAAAATAAGCACAAAATTCCGTGACTATGCCACGGAAATTCGTGAGATCAGGTTGATCTGCTATGACTATGACACTATGACACAAAAAATGGATGACCTGAGATATATTATCATACTTAGTAAAATAGCGAAGTTTCGCCTCGATGCTACGATGCCTCATACACATCCGGGTCAGTGCTGATCCAATATCCCTCGTGGCACCTATAGGACACATAATCGACATATAAACACTATTAAACATTTACATTTGTAAGAAATAATACACAGTAACAACAAAGGCTGTAGCGGTCCTTCAAATACAGTATGTATCAATGACACAGAGTACTCTATATGCACAAGTCAAACTCTGGACATGAGGCAGTTATGTTTAAAGCACTACTTAATGTGTGAGTCTAACCTTTAGCCACAGTATAAATTAGGTTATTTTTAGTAGCGGGTGAACATTTGGAAAATCCTGACCTCATTATTTATAAAAGCCAGTCTGCTTTCTTCCAAAGAAGGGGGTCTGGAAAACGATAATTTTCCTGAAGTGTTTACATGTCAAACTAAACTGTTAAACAGAGAAGTCAGACCAGCACCCTTTAAAGTTAAACTGTACCATGATTTTCAGTCTAAGACACAAAGCTCCTAAAAAAAGCTGTCAGAACTATGAAAACAAGCATAATAAACACAACCTCAAAACATACCACAATTGTAAAAGTAAGCATTTTATGGAGGTGCCCGCACATCCAGCTTTTTCTCTGGGTAAAACCATACATTCCAACATAAAATCTGGACCTAAACTGACCTCAGATCTCCCAACACCAGACGACACAATGACATTTAGACAGATTATAGTAGTTCGGTAATCTAGGTTTCATAGGGTTAATCTAGACAATGCCAACACCATATAGTCACCCACTCTGACCCCCAAATTCTGCCCTGTGCCCAAAAAGGCAATCTGTCTCCTGGACACTGTGTTAGTGTGTGAGGCCTAAAAAAAAATTTTGTTTGGTTCCGGTTTCCGACCGACCCTGCCAATTTATGTGCGACCCAAATTTATTTTATGAGCTTGGGGAAGAAATAATACACATTAAATAAATACACAAATAAAAAAATTTTGAGGCGAACTATAATTTACCTTTTAGTACAGCACCGTTTTTGTAAAGCACGCGTCCTCCAGCAACAAACGAAGCAGCTACACAGTCGTTAACACAATAGTTCACAGATCGTTGTCGCCACTTACAAAAGCACTGGTAAAGTGGTAATTTTTGGTGTGCATTCGAGATGCTGTTCGTGCACAGCAACGTGATCTTTTGCCCCGCCGAAAGTTGTAAATTACAGACAAAAAAAGACGAGCTGAACAACGATATGCAAGTGGGCTTTTCTCTTCCAGAGAGCACAAACCAAGGCTCATTTTTGCTGGCAGTAAGTGAATTATAATATTTGAATTTATGGTATTATGACCAGGGCTTGACATTAACACCGCCAAACGAGGGTAAGATTTCGGCCGTAAGGCGGGTCTGTTTTCTTAAAAGTTATCCGAAATGATAAACAATACGCAATGCGACACTGGGAAACTACAACTTCCATGAGCATTCTGCACTCAGAGCAGCGCACAGAGATCTGTTGAGAGACGCGCACGCGATCAGCGGGGCGTTGCGGACCAAAGCGTCACCTTCCAGAGAGCGCGCGAGAGCTGATGGATTTGCGAATGCACAAGAGGACGCAGTCTGAGCGCATACACACTTCGGGAAAGATAAAACAATTGCATGGAAGTGATTGATTAGATATAAATTGCGTGCAAACTCTCAGTGCAAGAGCGAAGAGAAATTCAGCGCATCTGAATGCACACGAAATCAAAAGAAACCCGCCATCGAGAGGTTCGCGCATCATTTTAATGTAACAATAATGCCCTCCCGACATTTGTCATTAAAAGTCTTAAATCACTTTTATCAGAAACCATTTAGCTTATAAAATACATCTGCATGACAGTAAAATTAATGTACATATCTTGACAGTATTTACTGCTGTTGTTAATAAATATTTAAAGTGGTTATCGATGGGTTTTGTGTTTATCTTTTCAGTTTAGAATTAGTGTTTCTTCTACACCCCTGTTCTACTTTTAATATATTCATTCAAAGTTAATCTATTTATGCCTTAATTAATAGCATGTTTTTCATGCATCTTATATGATCTATACTGATATACCAGCTATATACCAGCTAAATGTTGTCTTAATTCGGGTAGTCAGACTGCATTTGAAATTCAGTCTGCATCTAATTTAGCAAGTAAATTTGCTCGAATTAAAGTAATTTTAGGATGCCAAAGTCAAATTTAATCATATACAATTTAACTTTGGCTAGTACCTTTGAAAAACAACTAGCCACTTTGGCTGGTGAGCAAAAAAGTTAATGTCAAGCCCTGATTATGCTACAAAGAGTTCCACTTTTATACTTTAGCCACAGGCTCACGTAAGATATTTTTCATATCATACAGACAGATTCAACACCGGCCTCCACATATTGCGTTTCGGTATTTATTTATTTTTTTACTTTAAAACACGCAGTGTATTCGTTCAGCTGCATTTACTGCTCTCTCTCTCTCTCTCTCTCTCTCTCTCTCTCTCTCTCTCACACACACACACACACACACACAATTAAAAAGAGATAATCCGTGGAGATCCGTGGCTCTGCGCTGCGTGAGACAAACACGCAATATGGCCAAAGTCACCTCAAATATATCCGCTATTCAATTTAAATATTTAACAATTTCCTAGATGAACACAAAACATGGCCTACACTTATTTACTACAACTGTTAACAAATGTTTGAGCAAAGTGACATCTAATACAATTTGATCAGTTCTGGGCAAAGATTAATTGCGATTAATCGCAACAAAATAAAAGAGACTTTTTGCATAAATATATGTTCACATTTAAATGTTTCTTTAATACATACATGAATTTGTGTGTATTTATATATACATAATAATTACACACAACACACTCATATATTATGCCTAAAATCACTTTTATTTAGTATGCGATTAATCGCGATTAATCTTTACCCAACACTACTCTTTATACTGAGACCACTTTGAATACATTTACATTTATGTATTTGACAGAAACTCTTATTCAAAGCAACTTCAAGCTATACATTTATTTTTATATGTAAACTCATGAAATTCCTCAGCTGAGACACAAACATGAGATCATTAAAAGGTAAAAATAAAATATTAAAGTATAAAATAAAGAGGGCTTAGAACAAAAAAAGTGACATCATCTTTTTAGGAACATACAAATGAAAAGCATTGACATTACTGACTCCTGTGGATATATTACCCATAATGCAATAGCGGTGTTCACTTGACTGACATTTTCAGCATGGCTGCTCTCACTTTGGGTTAAACATGCATGCATGCATGCAGACAAACGCACACACATGTATTGCATGCAGAAGAGCTCAGAGAAGCACACATGCAAATGAACACCGAGAGTCTGAAGTACGCATGAGAGAAGCTCCATTCATAATGAACGCATTCCTCCTCATGCCTCCTGTTCTACCCAGCAACCATTCATTATTCCACAAACACCCAACACACTCACAGCGGAGTGAGGCGACACATGCTTGACAGTGTCTAATGTCAAAGCGCCTTAACACCTTAAAACTGTGAGTGAAAATTTTCGAAAAACTGTCACGAGAAAAGACAACTAGAAAACGTGTAAATAGAGATAAAGCGTGAGTGTTCTTCACATTTTTATTGCTTTTAAATTAGATGTCTCTTAGCCTGTGCCTGTGTCTGCCTGCAGTGGCATTTCAAGTTTTTCTTGGTTATTACTTTCTTTAAAAACCAAACAAACAAAATCCGGTGACTCCTAACATCTAGGTTACATTCATTTTTCTTTATATGCATGCACCAGTGCATCTTCAATACATTCAATGCATTATTAATATATTGATAACTATCAATATTTGTATGTAAACTTTGTCTCTGCACATCTGAGCACAGTATGATACTGCTGGAGCCTATTTGAGATATTGAAGAGATCTAATTTGTGATTTTGAAATACTTCAATGAAATGTCCAGTTTAGTGTGTACTGTTGTTACTGCAGTGATCTGTACTGAGTGGCAGTATTCAAACAGTGCTGTCGCCTCCATCTGTTACAGCAGCCTGTGTTTACTGTTGCCCCCTTACTGCCACGATAGCCCCCACATATTGATTTTTCTCATGACATTTGGTCACCACAAGCATGACTATATAAGGCAACCAAAAAACAATGAGGTAAAACACAGAGCACAAGATGACAATACATTTAAAATGTGTCCCTCATACTTTACAAAGGCATCATTAATACATGAATATATCAAGCAGATCAATTTAATGCAACATACAGACAAAAGCATCCAGCCTTGTAAACTTGTGTGATTATATTCTGTCTCTAAGACAAAAATGGATGATCTGTCCATTGGGAAATCCTTTTGTGGCATCAAAACTTAATTGAATAAAGTAGCAAGATAAACATGGACATTTACTTGGCCAGCAACGAGACGAAAGACATGCAAAGCATTTATGCAGGACAGACAGAGAGAGAAAGGGAGAGAAAGTGAGTAAGAGAAAGGCAGATCTATAATGTTGACTGGCAAGATATTGACGGAAGTGTAGGAAATAGCTAGCACAAGGGTATCATTAACCCTTAATCTGTGTTGCTAGAGTGTTTTATTACACAGAAGAAAATTTGATAATGGCAGTGAAAACATCTTAATGAAAACCATACAATATGAGTAGCACAAATATCAAAAAGGACCAATTAAAAATGAGACAAGAAATGTTTACTCTTCTGCTAATGTTCAATTAATGTTCATTTACTGATGGGCTGTTTTTTACTGGCTAGTTTGTAAGTGTCCAGCCCCTTTGCTGTTTCCAGGGCAACAGATGGTGGATGAGACATGTGGAGCAGTGAAGGTCTCAGGACGGACAGTACACTGAGTGGTGCAAAAATCAATCAGTCTGTGCCGAATGTCAGGACAGTAGTTGCTGTGCCAGTGCACTGCGCTAGCCTCCACTAATTCAACTATTGGTATACTGCCTTGACTTAAATGATTTTTACCATCAGGTCTGAAGGATCATCTCAATAAAGGCTTCTTTAGATTCTCTGTGCCAACTAAAATAAATAATGTATTGCATGCTTATTAAAGTAAATGTATAAATGTTTTAAATATATGATTATTGATTTAGTAGGGGAAACTCGGGTTAGACCAAGAGGCAAATCAAATTAGCGGTAAATGGAAAAAATCTAACCAATGTTGAATGAAACAAAAATTTGTTAAAAAAAGTTTTTTCTCAGCTTTACAGAACAAAGCCATGGCAGAAATGGTAATCATACATTAGGTACATTATACAATCATTGTACCATATGATGATACTGTAATACCACAGGATTGTACCAGTAAATTTGTAAAGGCCTAAATGAAAAATAGAAAAGATACTTTTGCAGTGTTTTTAATGTTGGATAATGTTCATTATATTTTATACTGATTCATTTTGAGTTTTTTTTTTTCAGTTTTTGCATACACTGGCATGAACAATAGTTTTTAAGATCAATCTATAGGAAGATTATTAAATACTGTACAAATTATTGTCAGTTCATGACACGTAATGCATTAACCAATGCAAAAAAAAAACTTTTTACTATTGTATAGTATACCACTGATCTATATAAATGACTGGATTGCGCATGACGTCACAATTGTTAAGCCACCGCGCCGCCATATTGGTATGCCTAAACATTATATTAAATGTATAAAAGTTTTGAGATTTTAATGATAAAACACCCTGTTTATTATTACAACGCAAACATCATAAGCATGTACATAGTTATTTATTTGAAGTTGTATATTTGACACGTATTTTGAAACAGTTAAGATAACGTTTTAAAACGTGGTTAAACTAACATTTAATCCAGCAATATAAAAGCAACACCCAAATTCGATGCCACTGTGCTTATATGTTTAAGAATATACGTGTTTATCATAGACTGTAAAAAAAGATGGATGACGCGACATCGTCTCATTCCATTGTATTGAATTCAAGCTAAAAATGTCCGACCCTGGTTGCCGCCATGTTACGTAAAAACGTCAGTTTGGAGCCAAGGCATATGTGCAGAAGGAATCTTCCATGGAGCCAGAGGCGGAGCTGCGGTATCAAACGTCCGCCCAAACACTCGCACGCCCAATTCAGCCACGTCAATCATAACGACATGCCCCGTTTCTATAGCATCAAATTACTAGCTAAAACAAAACTTATCACAAAAATGAATAATTGAACATATATCAGCGTGATAACAACTCCCTTAAAGAACCAAAACCATCTTTTGGGAAATCTCTTATCCTGTCCGATTTTAACATAAACATTGCAAATAACATCAGAAGTAACAATTAATTTATGTACACATATCCTGAAATATAATCTTGTGTGACTGATACGCTGTAAATCTGTGAATTTAAAACATGATTTTGAATGTAAGTCAATGACAACCTCTACCGGTTGGGCATAGCAAGATGGCCGCTCAAACTCTGCGATGGCTTCATCTCTCGCTGTTACGTTAAGCGTTCTATGCGCAATCCAGTTATTTATATAGATCAGTGAGTGTTACCAAAATCTTTACAAAATCTAAAATATTCCTCCACTGTCTGGACCCACCCTTATTTTCTCCTCTCAGATGTTTCTCCTCATTTTAATCTCCACATTGCTCTGCTCAACCCCACACTTCCCTTTCAGTTTCTTAGCGGTAATTCAGAGATCCCTTTTATCAGCGTCACCAGAGCTGATGATGTGTGGCACATGTTCCCTCATGACTCTCTGTTGAGCTGCTCAACATGAAAATGTGTTAGTGAAGCTTCAGCCTGCAGGGCCTCAAACCCCCACCCAGACCAGCCTCTGTCTCTGCAGAACGTTCTGCCTCAAACCTGCATTCATTTAACACAAACCAAGCCTTATTTCACCAGACCTCAATAATCTACCATTTAGTATTATCCAGTATAATGTATAGCTGTGTTAGCCATTGGTTTACATTACAGATCACCTGTAAAGGAATCTAAATCATTAAGCCCTCAAATTGAACATAAACATATTTTTGATTAGGTTGCCTGGATTATGCCAAAACTGTAAGACATGTTCCTGTATGAATATCTGGTGCTTGAATGGTAAACCAGCTACTAACCCAGTCTTAGAGCTAACACTGACCCTAAATCTAAGCATGCGATCTAATTGGTTGATCCAAAACAGTAATTAGGTGTACTATGCATAAAATACTGTATACTGTATATACTATATACAGTATACAGTATTTTATGCAAAGACATAGTAGTAGTGTCCATCTTTCAGACCCTATGATTTGCTGTTTTCTCAGTTGAAGAAGACATACAGTGTAGAAAAGTTTCCAAGCGCTTTCCTAAACCACAAGGATCATGTCAGATTAAGCCTCGCCCATCTCAACCCCCAGTTAAACTACATCTTTCTTGAGATCTTCGTCATGAACATATACAAAATGTGCACATCCATAGACACGTACAATATAGACACAGCTGACAGAACAAGTCAACAGTCACTGTCACCCTTAAAATAATTCAGTGATTTTATTTATAAAAAAAATAGTTTTTTATAATATCTACATCATTAACCTCTAAAAGTTTCAGCAAGGTTAATGGTGACATCATTTCCACGTTCTCTCTCTCTCATACTCAAGTGTTTCCTTTCCTCTGCTCCTACGGCTTTTGCCCTTCTTGCTCCTACTTTGCCATAGCAACAGAAGATATGAAATCCGCTGAAAGATTTGTTCCCGCCCCTTTTCTCCTCACTGCACCATTCAGATAATGCTCACACAAATTCGCACAAACAGACATGAGACTGCAATGTTTCACAACTGCTCTGTAGGTAATATCAACACAAAATCTGTATGTGCTTTCCAATGGACCGTGCATTGTTTCTGTAAATCTATAAGAGGAACCGAAATACAAGCAAGCTACAGTTTCACTAGTAAGACAGTATTACAGCACACAGACTGCACATCAAATAACCAATAAAATTGACAGTATGATGCAGCAATTCCTATTATGCTATAAAATATAAAACTAATGTGGTTCTGTGTGGGCTTCACACACTGAGCAATGAACCGAAGACATATGACAGACCCTTCACACACTTTACTTTTGTCTGCAAATGTATAGGAAAAAATAAGTTTTTAATGCTAGCGCCTAGCGCCATAAATACCTTGTGTTTTTAACCTTCATTTTAACGGCAGTTTAAGTCCATGCAAATTGTTATTTACAGGCAATTAAGGATTAGAGATTATGAGGAAATGGCTCCCTAGACTCACACTGTGGTTACTTGTGTACGTATGTGTGTGTCTGTGTGTGTAAACCCCCGAAGTAGAGTAAACCACAAAACATGGCATAGTTCCCAGGACACATTATATTCACATGCATCAGACATTAGTGGCCATTAAGAGTGTCCTGTTTAAATACTACTTATGAAGAGCTCATACTGTATGCAAACGCCCGCTAAACCTCACCTCTGTCAAAAATAAGATAATGATATTGACCGAATGCTCTGGGGATGTATTATACAGTATGTTCATCAAATACTTTCACTTAAATGAGCTTAAACCTAGCTTCAGGCCATTCAGAAATAGCATTTCATTGGCACTGGCAGAATGCGTTAAATGCCACAACTATTTTTCAGCAAAGTCCTCTAAGTGAAAAAGTAACTGGATTAATGTCAAGCTGCAAAAGTTTTTTACCCGGTTACAGAAGGTTTACTAAGTATATGATATATAAATATAATTTCTTTTATCCTTTCACCTCTATTTAGAAAGGACTGGAAAGAGTAACTGGAAACTCTTTTAGTAGTCAGATTTGTTAAATATTAATGAAATAACTTGACATTTGTGAAAATAAGGCATTTCAATTACTGACTAATAACCTTTTTTGTCATTTAAGTGAAATTACTTAATCTTAAAATAATGCCACAGTACAAATCATCCCACAAATCCGAGTGTATGGAGTCTAAATTTTATAAACAAACTTTATATCAAAGCCAATCATGAACCTTTTTTTTTACACCACAACTGGAGAACATTTTCATCCTTAGACAGCACTGCCAAAATCAAAGAGGACAAGCCATTCATCTAACCAATAGGGCTGGGTATTGGCAAGGGCCTCCCGATACGATACGCATCACGATTCATGGGTCATGAATCATGATACAATACGTATCACGATACAATACAATGCTACATGTTGTGATACATTGCAATACTTTTTCTTTTTTATATAAAAAATGTACAAAAAATAGAGCTAAACACCTGCAGCTCTTTGAAAGCTGCAAGTGTTTTTAAATTTTCTGCCATTTTCTCACTCCCGCTAACGTCTGAGACATTGGCCGAATGGCTGTATATGGCAGACAACTGGACAGTGACAACTACAGCAGTGGCAGAGGAGGTCGTTTGACGCACACAGAGGAATTTGATGGTTTTTAAAATATCGATAGTAGAGATCGAAATATTGATACACTATCGATACGAACAAAAAGCTGAGATAAATGCATTTTTGTAAATTAATTTTGTTATAGATGAGATTCAGAACAATTATCAAAACATACATGCAGTTTAAAATGAATTAAATTCGTTTTTGCTTCAGCATTTTATAAATTGGGTAAGATAAGATTTAGTGGATAATAGCGGAATTATAGATTACCGTTAAGACAGACCAGGAAAGCGTCATTGGCAGGGAAATGTTAGCAGTAGCATTAGCTAAGTGTAGTTTTTGAACCGCTTTAAACTGGTAATCTACTTGTTGTTTATTTTATCAGAAATAAACTACTCTAAAATGCCTTTGTTGTTATTGATTCTTTGTGGAGTTTACCAGAAGTTATGTTTGTTCCATGAAAGCCATTTGTGTGGTTAGAGAGACTTGATTGTAATGTAGAGGTTGTTGGTTTGATTCCCACATAGTTGGCAGGAAATGATTGAAGTGTTTGGGTGTTGCAGTAATAGTTGCCCAGTATTTGTGTTCATGACTTGCAGTGGATGGGCAAAATGTGAGACAATCATATCTTTCCCTTTTTCTTTTATTGGTCACTTGGTGTTTTATCATAATAATCTGGGGAAAATCCGGCGAAATAACAGTATTTGGCTGCAGAAATTTTAAGGAAAAAATCTGTAAAATTATTTATTTTGTTTTTAGAATTTAGAAATTTTACTTTGATTTTGCGTTTTTTTTTTTTTTTTGGAAACCGCTTCTGTCAGTCATTTTTCGTTTTTTTTATGAAATAATTTTTTACAGTGCAGCAAGAAATTCATTATACGATTTGAAATGTAGCTCATCTACACTGTAAAAAGTCATTCTGCAGGCTTGTAGATTTTATGAAATTTAATATGTAAACTTTATTTAATAAAATTAATTTCATGTAGTTTGTCATTTTTTGTGTGTTCAAATTCTTTAAAAATGACTGGAATAAAAACAACTTATTGTTTTTGTGAAGGATTTAGCTATTCTTATTGTGTATCTGCGCATGTAGCGAATACTGAATAAATCCAACGTAATATTAATCAGCAGTTTTAAATCAAAAACCATTCCGGGTTGTATTGCAGGTCGTGAGCGCTGAGCAGACGGATTTAGGAAATATTTCTGTTATTGTGCCAAAATTCAAAGTTTTGAAAGCATTTCAGTCGAGAATGTATGTTTTTTAAACAAGAATCTGCAGTAGGTTAATAAAGATATCGCCTATTTAAACATTTCCTTCGAGTTTTGTGGCGATGGGAGCTCCAGATAATCAGCGGGCGCTCCGCGCGTAAATATACCGGTCAACGGCGCCTCACCTCGGCCAGTGTCGCTGAAAATCTCAGCTGGCTGTGACGTCAATGTAGTGTTTAAACTGTGGATAAAATTCATTTCGGGTAAATTTAACGGGCAATCTTTAGTCTTAAAAGTCTATAAGCAGGGTTTCTTTGTATAATTTGTTTGTAATTTGTAAATATTAATTACAATAAGGATTAATATGAACTGGGTTTGGACTTAACTTCAGCTTTAGGACCCAGGAGGTCGCATATCTAGGATGCATTCGTCGATTCGCATGCTGCGATTGGTGGTCCAGATGCAACTCTTTTTGAGTGACAGAAAAACTGACCAATCATACTGTTCCTCTGAATGGGTGGGTTCTCTTATCACTAACTCTCATAGATATGTATTATGTATGTATCTATTATGACAAATTCTGCTCGCTCGCTCGCTCGGTTCGTGTTTTAAAGATAAATGTGACTTTACTGCGGTCTTTTTCGGTTTATTTAGTTTTGTGTTAACTATATTCACAAAGTATTCGAATAAATTGGTAATGTAAAACTATTCTTCGCTGTAAATTAATTGTGTGCTCAATTGCGACGCCCTGTGTTGAATTTTCCCGCGAGTACAGTATCATTACTGAGGGGAAATATAACATTATTCATTTAATTCCACAAAAGGTGAGTCAGATATTAAATGTATAAGTTGTCTTTTTAAAATGTTTAAGCTTTCTACACAATGTAAATTGAACATTCACTATTATTATTATTAATTTCGCGACCTATTATCTAAATTGTGTGTTCATGAAGGCCTGTGACGTACTGCAGCTTCCTGCAGGCAACGTGAAACATTGCTGAGGGAGAACTTTATTCACAACAAAAGGTGAGGAATATTATTAAATAAATATATTGTACATATTATATTGTGTATATAGTGTATGTGTGTGTATATACACATGTGAGTAACTTGGTTAACAAATAAATATGGGACTGTCGTGTGACAGAAAAAAATGTAGGGAAAAGATTTGCCCTAATTATAAATATAGATTATATATCTTTTCAAACATTTTTTGATATTATTTGTAATTCCAATGAGAATTTTTTTTTATCAGTTTTCAATATTATTGCACATTTCAAACATACCTAATAAGCCACAAACTCAGATGAACTCCATTGCACATATCTTCCAGTTTTCTTTAAAACATTTTAATATACAAGTTTAATGTGTGGATTATTTCAATATTCAAGCTGTATACATTTATAAAGGTTTTAAGACATATTTGCTGTTTAATGTTGCAGGATAAAGATGAAGAGGAGGGACTTGAGCAGCTTGTGATGGCTGTAATTGTAAAGAATGGATCTTCTAGGAGTGGAAGCTCAAAGGATGCTGGAATTATTATTGAGGCCTTAAAGGTGTTCACGGGGCATGCTTTATCCTCATTGGATCTATGCATTGGATCTCCAGTATCCCAGGCATCTTTTCAGGTGTTTCAGAAACTTTTCTTGGAGCTGGATTCTTCAAAGTTTATGAACTGATTACAGTACAGTAAGTCTAAACTGCTGTCTGATTTTCTGGGTGTGAATCAATGTAACAGAACACAAACATGGAACCTTTCGTCGGGAAATGTGTACGGTTTTCTTTAAAGACTGTAAAATACTTTTTGAAGTTTACACTGTTACAAATACATCATTAAAATGAGATGCTTTCCTGTTCTTTTTACTGCAATAAAATAAGAATTGATTAATCTTTGTCTGTCATTCTGAAATCAGATATAATACTCATTACTAATAAAAATATTAATGGATGATGTTAAATTAAAATAGTATAATTGAATAGAATTTATTTTATAGTGCTAGGTCTTTGTCCTGTATACCCAATATTTTGTTTAAATTTAAATTAATTTCTAATTGCAAATTGCAGATTACCATTTTTGAATGGGTTACTATTAAGGAGTTTATGGAGTGATTCTAACACAATTTTTATTTGTTGAATTTAATTAATGATATTGCTTGTAATCTGTTGCCACACTTTTATTGAGTAGATATGGCATAATATTTTTTATTGTATAGTGCTAGATCTTTGTCTAGTATACACAATATTTTTGTTTAAATTTTAATAAAAATTTTAATTGCAAATTGCAGTTTGGCTTTTTGAATATGTAAATTTTAAGGAGTTTATAGAGTAAATCTAAATCAATTTTGATTTGTTAAATGTAATTAATGATATTGCTTGTAATCTGTTGCCACAATTTTATTGAGTAGATGGGGCATGTTATTTTTTACAGTGTAGTCGGAATTCCAGGTCAGATCTATCGATTTCATAACGAGGCATAAATATTATCTTTATATCACTATATCTTTAACAAAGTGCAAGATTCACAAGTGTACTGGATTAGGCAGCAGCAGTACCGTTGTACACAATGCATAGCAGAGCTAACAGGAAGAAAGAGAAAGAATGAGACAACAAACACAGATCGCAGCAGCACATGAAATAGAATAATTTATGCAAGCCTTGATTCCCCTCACAGCATGTGTTCATACTTCAGAGCATCTGCCCCCCCCCCAAAAAAAACGCTTCTGATTTAGACTGAGATGCTTGCAAAATACAGCAGAAAAAAATCACTAATAGTTTGTGTCAGGTCTGACACTGTCTGAATATAATCAAACAACCACACAGAAACATGCTTACAAAATATGAACTAAAAACAATAATACTAAACACTAAATCCCTTATCACTTATGAGTCTTATGGACTACTTGTATGAAATATTTAGGGTGTTATTTGACATTTTGGGGATTGAGAGCACCAGTCCTCATTTACTTTTATTTATATAAAATGGATCAGTAATATACATTTCACCATTACATACCAAACACATGGCACATAGCATGGCGAAGAATTGGTCATTGGCTTAACAGAAATTACAGACAATGACTAGTAAGGTCAGGTGAGTGGTTGTGCTGAGTCAGAGCATATGTATCACTTTGCATTACAGCAATAGGGCTGACTATGAGCTGTAAACTTACATCATGGTCAATGACAGGCCCAGCTTACTCAGACCTTAAGCTGATGGCATATGGGTTTAATCTTTAATGAGGTTTACACATTAAGATTCCGAGAATGAGATTTGGACTATCGAGTCTCTAAAGATCTACAACTGATCATAAAACAGATCATTTTCCAGCAAAGTTTATATTGGGAGAATTGTAAATAGCACTAACATGCTAGGACATGTAGATAGTACAGTACGTCTCACTGGCCGAAGCTGTCCTCGCTTTTCTTATTGGCTGTGAAAAACAACACTGACACATCTGGAATAGCTCACACTTATTCTCTGAGGCACTTAAGATCTACAACACTGATACGGTCCAGAACAGAAAGATCCACAAAGCTCCTTGCCATCTACAGTACATACTGTATGTGCACTTATTACAGTCCACAAAGGTTTCACTGTCTCAGTACTCCACACAGAAATACACTGCACCTTTGAGAAATGAAAATATGTGAGAGTTATATATTGATAAATGTTCCAGATTTATTTTGGACAAGTTAAGATCCGAGAAGGTTTTGAGAGATGCCATATGAGGAGCTCAGATGCATTAGCCGCTAAACGCCACCTTCGGCAAAAATGAGATAATGGTATTAACCGAATGCTCTCGGCACGTATAATACATTCATCAAATACTATGCTTCAAATCTGCTTAATTCAATCCTCAGGGGCCAGTTGTTCAGAAATAATGGATTGTTGGCAGAATCCATTAAGAGTCTAATAAAAAATGCTAATTTACAAAAAAACATGTCAGATGCACTTAGAGGGTTTTGCATCTGAGCTCTTCATATCTCTTCTTCATTATATAAACTCATACTGTCTATTAACACACATTACCAAAGTAGAAAAGTAGGTCTGCAATGTCCCTCTGATTGAGGCCACAAAACCCTCAGGGACGCCCAATCAAGATATAAAATTTTTGAACAGAAAAGTTACAACGCTAAATTCGGATCATCCAGAACCTCTGGCATCACCACACAACACTAGGTCACTATGCTCCTCTCATAACCTTCTGATCTCACTGACCTGGTCTCTGCTTCATTCAATGTGTCAAAAAAGCTCAATACAAACAGCGGTCACCATCCCAGGCCCCCCCAAAATCCCTAGCCAGTTTCTAAAGATAAAGCAATGATTACCCTGGTTATTCAGTGACCTGAAGATGAACAAAGCATCTTTAATTGCTTAGTTGAGTGTGCGAGATTAAATCAGTTATGTCTATGTGAGCATTCATTTTTCCTTTACTTCTCATGCATAACCCACATTAACACATTGAGGTTTATCAACATCAACACTCATCATTGGCAGGCTTGACAGGAAGAATTCCCAACTCTAAACCATCTTAAGGATCTGACTTGATGCTTTACAGTTGGTTATAGAAAAACTTAACACAAACATCAAGGAATCTCTACATTGGCAAAAATAAAGGTAAAAAAGACCTTGACTTTACAGTTGGTTATAGAAAAACTTAACACAAACATCAAGGAATCTCTACATTGGCAAAAATAAAGGTAAAAAAGACCTTGACTTTACAGTTGGTTATAGAAAAACTTAACACAAACATCAAGGAATCTCTACATTGGCAGAAATAAAGGTAAAAAAGACCTTGAATGTAAAATGTATAATTTAGGTGCAGATATGTACCTCTGAGGTAACAATATGCACCCTTTAGGTAAAATGGTGTACTTTCTTAAAGACCATAAATATATACACTTGATGTTGCCTTGGCTACGTCAGTTCATTGGACCGAATGCATAGAGCCACCATCTTGAAACAGGGGAATCCCGCATCAGCATCATTGTAGGCAGTGGTATAAAGGAAATAAAATCACCATAAAACCGTCATGAATGCGATTTTCTTGGTTTTCTTTTGGTTCGTTTCAGCAGTCAGACATGTATTTAGCATTGAGTCTAGAAAAAAATTTAAGTTTTAATATTATGAAAATCTACTTTTCCTAACTATAATGCATAGTGCTAGTAGCCCTAACATCCATACGCAGCACAAAAGTCCGGCATTGTCCATGAATTCGAGGTACAGGCGGAGATAGCAGCTTTACCTAGATACTTCCTATGACAAGACCCCTGCTCTAAGATGGCGGCGGTTTTGACGCATGCTTAGAAGCCCAAGGCGACATCTAGTGTACATATCTATGCTTAAAGACTACCACACATTTTTTGACAGTGTACCGAAAACCAATGAGAGCTTAAAGTGGTACTACAGGAACCTTTTTAAAGGTACACTCCACATTTTTTGAAAATATTCTCATTTTCCTACTCCTCTAGAGTAAAACATTTGATTTTTACCATTTTGAAATAAATTTAGCCGACCTGTGGGTCTGACTGTACCACTTTTAGCATAGCTTAGCATAATCCATTAAATCCAATTAGACCATTAGCATCGCCCTCAAAAATAAACAAAGAATTTTGATATTATTTAAAACTTGACTCTTCTGTAGTTACATTGTGTACTAAGACTGACTGAAAATTAAAAGTTGCTATTTTCTAAGCTGATATGACTAGGAACTATACTCTCATTCTGGCGTAATAATCAAAAACTTTGCTGCAGTACCATGGCTGCCGCAGGCACAATGATATTAAGCAGCACCCGAAAATCTTTTTGGTAACTTTTAATTTTAGGGGACTATTTTCGGGCACTGCGTTATGTCATTAATAAAATATTAGAACTCTTTGGTCATTTTTAAGCGATGCTAATGGTCAAAACAGATGCAATGGATTATGCTAAGCTATGCTAATAGTGGTACCGCCAGACCCAGAGATCAGCTGAATGGATTCCAAAATGGTAAAAATCAAATGTTTAACTCTATGGGAGCTGCAAAATGAGCCTATTTTCAAAAAAAGTGGAATGTCCCTTTAAGTTGACTGCTGGGTGAACTAATTCATTAGATGGGCCAGTAGCTTTACCATATAATGCAGATAACCAGGAATGCTGGCTTAGTTTATGGCAAACACTTCAAAGCTTCTGATCACCTGCTTTAACATGAACCGAAACAGATGATTGGCCCTAAGGTCCAAGACGAAAGCAAGTGGACCAATCAGCACAGCTGTTAACTATGGTGGTGTAATGGAGGATGAGTGGAATCAGCTGGGCTTCAGGCCATGACCGGTACTGGATCTGATTAGCAGGCAGTTACCAAACCCTCCTGAGGTCGAAGACATTGGGCAAGAAATATTTACTCTAAAAGGAAGTTTTTGGCTAAGGGATACTGCTGTGGCTAAAAATACGCCAACTTCACTGCTTAAACCAGATGTCCTTTTCATCAAGTATAAAAAAGTATAAGGGAAAACAAGGAAAAAATAGACCTTGTTTTACTAAGACAAGCATTACATAGCAAAGCCTCGCCCCTGTCTGCTTCAGCTGGTCTTTTTATCTCACGCTTTGGTTTGTTATTAACCCCTAAATGGTATAACTTCTCTTTATTCTCTCACTTTGTCTCTTTCTTTTGGATATTTGCCACAGATTTTCAGGAAACACAATGATTCAATCGCTGGCGTGTTAGGATCCATATACAGTTGGTGGTAAAGACAGCACTCGCAGGACATGAGCTCACCAGCATAAAACAATATGTACGCTCACTCACTTTGAACTCTTGAACTTTCTCTGTTTTTAACCCATTCCCACAGTCTTCTGAGGTGTGGACAGTAATGTCAATGTAGACACTATATTCATATGGACTATTTAGAGATAGATGACATGTCATGTTATGGCTCATGTTCTTATGCTAATAGTGATGTGTGACATTGTGTGTCTGCTAGCTGTCATGCTAGCATTGTCCTTTGACATACAGTAGTATATAATTTACCTCTTTCAGGCACAATTCTCCACAATTTTTACTTTTCCAATCTTTCAAATCTGATGACACCTCAGTTCCTAATGAGACTACAAAGTATCAAGTTTTTGAACAGCTATGATGCAGTATGTCATCTGGACGTTGTTTATCCATCTGGATATTCAGCTTATTTTACATATTTTTGCAAACTGTATTTAGATGCAGGAAATATTATTGTCTATGATTTTCTGCATTTGGCAGATGCTTTTATACAAAAACACTTAGAGGACATTTAAAGCATACATTTCATTTAATCGCTTTGTCTGTTTGCTGGGAATAAACCTAATAAAACTTGTACCTCTAACGCAATGCTCTACCAATAAAGCAACAAGAACACCATCTTTTAGACAGTCATGTTGTTGTGGTGGACAGATCAGATTCTCCATCATTAGTAATCGGTCTACTCTACACCTAATACATTCCTTTCAGCCATCACTTAAGCGTTTGTACAGTCACTGTACTCTACTCTAGGGTTATACCACTTACATTACATTCACACGGGGCGAAAGCGTTAAGGCTTGACGGAAGGCTTGTCTGAAGCGTGGCCAACAGCCAATCACAGTGGCCGTAACACATGCTCCGGTCTTCCATAAATGTAATTGGCTGGCACTGCCTAGGTTATTTGAATAAGGCGATCTGATTGGCTGACACACATGTTGTGGCTTGAAAAGTTGAAAAATGTTCAACTTCTGCAGCCAGCAATGGCACTGACCCGGCGCAGACGGATCCATAATTCAGTTCGGCAACGCATGACATCACACATTAAAAGTGAATGGGAAGCGTTAAAGATGCCAAAGAATGCATTGAAATAATATGTTAAATGTTTTTCTGATACCTACATGGAAGGTACGTGGCTTTATTAAGTGCAAAAATGATCCATGGTCTATTATGACCTTATTTGAAATAGTCATGAATAATAATGTTGAGCTCTGCTCTGATTGGCTGTTTCTCAGAGCAGTTCAGTTCAGTAGCTCTGTGTGTGTAAACAGACCATATGTTTGAGTCTGTATTAGATGAAAATACAGATTTTGAGGAATAATCAATTATTTCGAAGATTAGAAATGGACGTGATAAGTTAGTGTACGCAACTGTAACGCCAATAGCAGAACTTCAGCCTAAACGCTAGCATATATCGCTAACTCAGCAGTCACAACTTTGTTTTTAGCATTGTAACAACATTGTTATTAATTGTAATTTAATGTTGGGGCGTACATGACGACTGTAACGTCACAGTTGGTGTTATTGAGATTGGCCTGTTTTCCAGTGGTCTTTTGCATGCACGAGGTTTACATAAGAAGTAGGAAACAATCATGTTTAAGGCTCACGATATTTCATTACCATGTACAGAGCTTTTATTATTCATCTATGCCCACAGTAGATTAATACAGTTTTACATTCTACAGCATGTTTAAAAACCTCCACAGCTATAAATGCATTCTGTTCAATTTCCCAATTAAAACTGGTTTCCTGTTTTCATTGTGGTCGTAAAGCATTCCAGAAATTGAACATTTTTGATTGAAATGTCCATGGAAAATATGTAAAGCATTCTTCAGATAAAGAATTAATAGGAGATCTCACCCAATCTCTAGGGGAGAAAAACCATCAAATAAGATGTGGCCTCATGATGTTTCATGTCCAGCAGATTATTTCCTGATCACCACAGATAATGAGTAGGGAACGGCATTTCCAGAGGGTGTGGATGTGAATAAAATAAAAATACACTACATACTGTAGTGTATACTCTCTTGACACTATACACAACACTATACAATGTTGCTGTCTCCTTTTGTACTATTAGGTATACATGTAAATGCACGTGGTTACAAACACATGCCTCTTTTACATCACACGTGTCCTGACTACCTCTGAACTACATTAAAAGCCTGATGGTTACAATAATTACTCAACCATCTGATGAACTTTGCCCTCATGCCCACAGATGTATGTAAGTAAAGGCATTTTAGGTCTCATAATAACTTGGCGTGTGTTACACTGACAAAGAGGATTACACACACAAGGCCATGCGTGCACATGGAAACTCATGCCATAGTGCTGTAATATCTACTAACCTTTAGCACACTACCTACACTACAATGATCTAATTTACAGTAAAATTAGCACATATTTTACTTACCCTCAAGCCATCCTATGTGTATACAAATCTTTACCTTTTACCAAACACAGTCAGAGTTACAATATATTAAATAATTAAGCTCTTTTCAGCTTTATAATGGTGTTGGATATTGCCCCATTTTTTCAAAGCTACAAAAAAAAGTTTTTTAGTAATCAACCCTAACCCTAACTTTCTTGTATCGCCATGGTTTGGTTCATGAAACCCATTGGTTCACCTCAGAAAACATTTAATAACTGTATGGATTAGTTTTTGATGGATGGATGCGCTTGATGAGAGCAGAAATAGGGGCTGCTCTCCAATGACATTATAAAGCTAAAAGATCCAGTATATTATTTAATATAACCAAACTGTGATTGGCTGAAAAAAGAAAGTCATATAAACCTAGGATGGTGTTAGGGTGAGTAAAATATGAACTTATTTTTATTTTGGGGTTAAGTATCCTGTTAAGTACTGTACACATACAAACAATATACTGATTCTGCACTAGCAAGTTAACAATAAGTAAAATACATTCACCCAAAACACATCATCACTCTTATTGGAGATCTAAACATCACCTCTTTATGACTTCCTGTTGGGGTTAAAGCTACAATGTAATCTCCATAAGCTTATTTAATTGTTCAGATGGATTAAATTTAACTAGAGTTATTAAAGCAATTATGTGGTTTAATATCATATACACTAAAGTAAACAAAAAGTTGCTGTGAGCAAGACAACGCAGCATTCTGGGTATTTCAAACAATCCAAACACTCCCAGGGTTTTAAAGGTTTCCTGAAACTTTTTGTTTTAAAAACACTAGAGTTTGCAAAGCCAAGTACAACCATAAAAACGTTTTCCAAGGTAATCTCATCCACAAAAAAGTTTAATTAAATATATGAAGTAAAAAACATTGTGTGGTATAACTATATGAACATACTGTAACTACATTAGATTACACCAACAAAATCAATTCTTAAGGGTCAGACAAGATATAAATAGTTTTTACAACTGCACACTTTCAGTATTTAGAACATAGGAACCTTTGCTCAGGTGTGAACTACTGTAAGATACACTCACCTAAAGGATTATAAGGAACAACTGTTTAATTTCTCAATAATGCAATTATCTAATCAACCAATCACATGGCAGTTGCTTCAATGCATTTAGGGGTGTGGTCCTAGTCAAGACAATCTCCTGAACTCCAAACTGAATGTCAGAATGGTAAAGAAAGGTGATTTAAGCAATTTTCTGCTCAGTTACTGGGATTTTCACGCACAACCATTTCTCGGGTTTACAAAGAATGGTGTGAAAAGGGAAAACATACAGTATGCGGCAGTCCTGTGGGTGAAAATGCCTTGTTGATGCTAGAGGTCAGAGGAGAATGGGCCGACTGATCCAAGCTGATAAAAGAGCAACTTTGACTGAAATATCCACTCGTTACAACCGAGGTATGCAGCAAACCATTTGTGAAGCCACAACATGCACAAACTTGAGGCGGATGGGCTACAACAGCAGGAGACCCCACCGGGTACCACTCATCTTCACTACAAATAGAAAAAAGAGGCTACAATTTGCACAAGCTCACCAAAATTGGACAGTTGAAGACTGGAAAAATGTTGCCTGCTCTGATGAGTCTCGAGACATTCAGATGAGAGTCAGAATGAGAACATTAATCCATCATGCTTTGTTACCACTGTGCAGGCTGTTGGTGGTGGTGTTATGGTGTGGGGGATGTTTTCTTGGCACAGTTTAGGCCCCTTAGTGCCAATTGGGCATCGTTTAAATGCCACGGCCTACCTGAGCATTGTTTCTGACCATGTCCATCCCTTTATGACCACCATGTACCATCCTCTGATGGCTACTTCCAGCAGGATAATGCACCATGTCACGAAGCTCGAATCATTTCTAATTGGTTTCTTGAACTTGACAATGAGTTCACTGTACTAAAATGGCCCCCACAGTCACCAGATCTCAACCTAATAGAGTCCTGGATGTGCATCCCACAAATCTCCATCAACTGCAAGATGCTATCCTATCAATATGGGCCTACATTTCTAAAGAATGCTTTCAGCACCTTGTTGAATCAATGCCACATAGAATTAAGGCAGTTAGGAAGGCGAAAGGGGGTCAAACACAGTATTAGTATGGTGTTCCTAATAATCCTTTAGGTGAGTGTATAGGAGTAAAACGGTTCCCTACATATCAACAAGGGTTGACAGGAAGGACATAGTGTGAAAGAATGCAATAAGAAACTGAAAAGGCAGAGGAAATGGAAGTAGAGGTCAATGGTGAAAAAATCAAGATGTTTCTCTGTTTTAGTATAAATTTTGCACCATTACAGTGTCTACAAAGCAGTGTTTCCCTTCTGTCACTGGTCCAGATTCTCTACTGCACTAAGTGGAAGGCTCCCTGAGAAAGGCCCTGCTAACAGCAATCCCATTTGGCCGAGCTCCAGCTCTCCTTAGTTTACGGGCTGTGGGAAAAAGTGTCCTGCACTGCAGAGCCCTGAAATCATTTCATCAGGGCTGAAAACCCACAGCCCTTGCTGACCTTTCCGTGTCCAGAGTTACAAGCATGACAAGACAATGGTAACAAACCAGACAAACAACACCAATGGCCAAGAAGGCCGTTCACATGAAACTTAAGCAGGCAAAATCTGCACCCTAGTGCACTCCATGGATCCTAGTACCTCCAAAAGAACACCTTAGAGATTCCACACAAGCCCTGCAGAGGCGGGGGTAAAAGAGTGGTGTTTGAGAAAAACTGCCAGCCCCGCTACTGGAAGATAATGTCAAATAATTCATATTTGTGAACAAACCTCCCCCACCCACACTTATAGATTGCTCCAACACCACTGGCCAAACCCCAACCCCACACCATGCATGTCTCTGGGCTTAAAATGTATGTTTTCATACAGTATATATACACATGTGAAATATCAGTCCTATAGTGTCTATAAGAGCAATGCCTATTTCTAGACATAAACACATGCAAAGACACAAAAGGAACAAATCCAAGCAAAACAAAAATATGGGTGTACACGGGACACGTAAAGACATCAAAACCTAAATCAGGATCATGAATTGCAGGGGCGATTGCCATGCCAACACACCCAAAGGACCAACAACACAGCTGTGTGTGAAAACAAGAGAAAGAAGAGTGATAGAGAAACGGACGTCATGGTAAGAGCAGGTGACATTATATAAAGAAGTTATAAACACATTAAAAAAGAAAGGAAGATAGATGCACTATAAATGAGTTCCTTCCACTGGGAACAAGCAGAAAAAGAGGCCAGAAGATAAACTTTAATCGTAAAAGATGAGGAATGTTGGAGATGAAATTATGAGAGCAGAAAATAGGATAACGGTAAAGCCACTTCAAATACCTATAAATCCGTCAAAGTCGATACATTTCGTCTCCATTCATGTTCTAATAATCTCGTCATGCATTACAGATCTGTGCAATCTATATTCATTCTGTGACCCTGTCAGCTCTCAGTCCCATGGTGCAACACTGCTGATATGGTGTGTGGACTCATGTGGGTTTCATGTCTGCGCAGTAGGACTTGACTGCGGCAGTTTATAGCTTTTCCAGACATTTAAAGGCAGCACACACCCCTAAAAGACATTCTCTGGGGTAGCATGGAACATGATTGGCCCCACTTGTGTGCTCCAGTGGGACATAGGCAGAGATTTAAAAGTATATTACACACAGGAACACAAATAGATAGTTAGACAGACATGTGTGATGATAAGAGCAGCTGAGCCAGCAGTAGTGCCTGTAGAAACAGATCACGCCTGGTTGCTAATGCTTAATAGTAAGGATTACACTTAGTCTGGCCTGGGCTCACCCAATGATAACCCTCATCCACTCTTACTCCATACAAAAACACAAATGAAAACATATTCATTCATGCATTCATTATCAGTAGACCTATACCGATGCATGCTCACGTACACAAGTTGCTCCAGACAGCTTGAACCTGTAGTCAGGTCCAGTGAAACTAATATCTATTTTAATTTTAAGATTAATTTTATTTAATTATTTTAAATGGTCAACCAATGGCAGACATGTTAAAAGTTGTCATTCTTCTGCAGTTTTGTTTAGTAAATTTGTAACAAAAGTATCAAATATAAAACTGCATACAAAATATACTTAATATTCCCTCAACTGCACTATAAAAGTTTTTAAAAGCCTCTCGAGCAAATCCGTTTTGTATCATCTCCATTTTCCTATACTGAGAACTCCTCTCTGTTTCCATTGCATCCTCTTGAGTGGGAAACTAGGCCATATCCACCTCCCTAAGTCAGCCATTTGTTTTAGAGAATGTGCTACAAAAACAACATTATTGTCTTTAATTAAGCTGCATTCACAATGCTCATCTATTTGCCTCTCTTCCTCTCTCCCCAGCTCTCTGTGAGGACACTTCCTTGTGTCACAGGCTCTCTTTGTGCCTGCGGCCAGCAGTACGTACGTGGGAAGCAGCAGAAACCAAACCTCTCTGCCAAGGCAAGTCTCCCATCTTCTTAATGAGAGCAGCGGGTGTATGTGCATGTATCTATGTGTGAGACAGAGTTTCTTAGGACACGAGATACATCCTCTTTCTCTCTGTTAACCCAAAAATCCTGGTTTAGTTTCATCTACATTTGACAGACACCTATTAAAATCGAATTCAGGATCCATTTGTGTCTGCCCTGGTTGGGAATGTGGTGTTGCTATCACCAGACTCTACCAGTTGAAATATAGGAACATGCAGAGCTTTAATGTGTGAGTCTACAACGCATTAAACGCATTCAATAAACGCAGATGCTTTGAAAAACGACTCTTAATGTAGCCTACCATCTTACTCGTTGCTATTCTGCAAACACCATAAACGATTGCAACTTTGTCTCAGTTTCCTAGCAACACTACAAGCAACAGGGGTACCTCTGTCTCTGTTGCTAAGCAACACTGCAGCTCTCACCCTCTGCCTGCGATGAGATGGCTGGCAGTGGGTACAGACTCTACCTGTGTTGCAGGCCACTGCCGCATCCAGATGATCTTGTGATTAACTCTGAGAACAACACTACACAACCTCTAGTAAATGCCCCCTGCAACACATATGCAGTCATCCAGATGAATTTGTCTATTATGATGAGCCCATATTTAGCTGTCACAACCAATCAGAATGCTGGAGTTAGACAGAATCTTTAAAAAAGATGATACAGATGATTTAGGCCTCGTACACACTGCAAACTTTCGGGGGTGACAACCCCATTTAAACGGGAAGTGAATCCCCTAAATGTTTATTTTTTGTCTGTACGGAACAAGACTCACTCACAGCTTTGACCAAAATAATTTAACAGCATTATGTTTTGCACTAAACCCCCGTTTTGGCACTATGTATTGTACACATTTGTGAAGCTTCTCCACAGCGCACTGTCTTGCAGTGTTGCCAGGTCCTCGTCTTTTTTGTACCTACATACAGTAACTGTTTATGCGATCAAGTTTTTAGTGTGAAGATTCCGGTACACATATTTTGATCTTTGTGGTAAAGCATTTGGATTTATTTCGGTTTACTATTGGATTTTTCTGGTTCGCTGTTTTATTTCGTGCAAGATCTGGCAACACTTGTCAGCAAACGCCCGTGCCTTTGTCATTTCCTGCACCGCGCATACAGAAGACTTATCCCCTTCTAGACATTTATTTTTTCAGAAGAGAGACCTGTCATGTCCATGATGCATGTTTAAACACTTTATTAAAGGCGGAGTCAACGATGTTTGAAAGCCAATGTTGATATTTGTAAATCACCTAAACAAACACACCCCTACCCCAATAGAATCTGGACCTTCTGTTGATAGACCCGCCCCACACATACGCAACCCGACAAGGAGGTCGGTTAGTAGACATGCTCCTTACTGCTGATTGGCTATAAGTGTGTTTTGGCAGTCGGCCCGTCTCCCCCTCCAAAGCGCCTATCAAACATCGTGCACTCCGCCTTTAACTACTAGTTGTTCAGTTCGGTTATGTACACTACACACTGTGCAGAGTTTCTGTAAATGCAGTTGTCGCTACCTGCATTTTGGGGAAGTTAATTCGGTTGTAGAATTTGGTTGTCGGTCCCGTAAATGACTGAAATGTGTGTGTACAGAACAGGATTAAGTCTTAAAACGTGAAGTGGCAACCGAATTAATATGCAGTGTGTACAGGACCTTAGATGGTGCTGTGATCAATGGGACTGGCGAATTTATGAGGTAGGAAAATCAGTTTTTGACATCTCTGCCAGTTTCTGTACAGCTTCATGTTTTGAACATCATAATGTGATATTCATACCACTTAAAATATTCCATTAACAATATATCAAAAGCAAGAACTACAGAGCCTCCATTTTCATAATGCACTTACACGGTTTCATGGGTTGTTCATGTACCGATGTAAGAAATGCACAGTGTAAAATCTTGAAACAATAAATGTTTTAACTTTACCTTTATAAATTTGCTAACCATTTTAATAAGCACAATAAAAAAGATTATGTCAGGTCACCTAAAAATGTGCATTATTTACATCTACATTGCGTAAATCAAATTTTGTATTGGTCAGAATACATGACTGCATTAGATTACAACATCAAGTCATTTTAAGGCTCAGATCAAGTAGAAATGTTTACTATACTTTACAACTAAACAGCAAACTAGAGTGGTGCAAAATGATGTGAGAAATCACATCCACTAGGTCATGTTACCCTACAAACTGTAATGCTTGCAACATGCCTGCAAACCTGAAGCCCACAAAAAAAATGAGAGTTGTTCTAAGCTGGTGGTCTTTCTTATGAGGAAATAATTTCACCTCAAAGACAGGAACAACCTTCAAACATCCTGTCTCGTGTTAATAGTGTTCCTTGATAATATGGTGTTAAAGTTATAGGTGTTGTTTGGAAAGGTCTAGTAGTGCTGAGCTGCACAAGTCTCTCTCAGTGAGAACAGGTGTTCCCAAGAGGAGGTCAAAAGTGTGCGTGTGTGTTTGGGAAGTTATTCTGGAAAAGCTGAGTCAGGCTCGTCCTGCTAGCGGGGAGTCCTGCACCATCAAACCGCCCTGTAGAATTAAAGAGCAGTCATTTACTTCTAATGAAAGAGTGCTGATAGGAAGCGTATAGCCATGGATGGTATATAATAAGGGATTCTTTCTTCTTATCTTTTGTATGCTTTTTCTGCTTTATGAAAAGTCCAGCACAATTACATGAATACAGCACATTATATTAGTAAACAGAGCCTGTTCAAAAATCTCTTTAGTACCAAAATCAGCTTTACTTGAAGAATGCTGTACTGTAGTTGTGAATGGTTGTACTGAGACAGATCAGTTCACACAAGGTCACTGGTTGCAAACTTGGCTAGGGACAGCAATATTGGGATTTTGTACACAGTTGGACTTCATGTGACACTCTGTCATTAAAAAATGCATTTTTAGACGACTACTTTGGTAACAAAGAAATAGAAGGCATATTTGAGTTACGCAATAATTATAAATATGTGACCCAGTACTGTATGTGAAATCCAAGGTAAAGTCTCATAATCTAATTATGTGAGATTGGGAGCAACAAAGTTTAATTTAGATTGTAATGAATTGAAGCCAAAAATGTCCGACCATGGTTGCCGCCATGTTACGTAAAAAGGCAGTTTGGATCCAAAGCATGCGCAGAAGGAATCTTCCATGGAGCCAGAGGCGGAGCCGCGGTATCAAATTTCCGCCCAAACGCTTGCGCGACCATTTCAACCACGGCAATCATAATGACATGTTGTGTCGTAAATAATTTTGTGTAAATAATTTTTTTTATTTAGAGCAGAGTCCCATTCGTTTGAATGGAGAGGGTGGGGTTTATGACTTGTACTGCTTCCAGCCACCAGGGGGCGATCAAAGAGCCAGCGGCTTCACTTTTCAAGACTTATGAGGCACACCCAGGCCTTACTCATCCAATGTTAAAGACATCAAGGTTATATTTTGCATTTCTTTACATTGTGTTGTATGTAGAAAATAGTAAATCACAAAAAAAATTACTTAAGATGGGTTGTCAAAGACTGGGTTACATATCGTCGCTGTCCGATGAAAACCACGTATGTCCATTGTGCAGATTTTGAGATTTTTCGACGGATTTAATGTCCAGGTTCATTTCCGTATACGGTATGCTTCACATATCTAAATGGCCAATGAAAAGTTGTGAAATCATGTCATCTGATTTTCACGTATATCCATTTGGTGACAAAACTGTCAATCTCGGCGCGTATCTCCCGCCCTGTGAAAGCATCTCGCCAGTCTCGTGAAGTTTCATCGAAGTTCAGCACTGGATAGCCGAATAAACATAGCCTGGTGAGACAATGACTTTCCTTCATCGAGGTAAACGTTTCCCCCCTGACGCCAGATGTACGTCTAGGAGTGACAAAATTACGGTAGGACTGTGCAAACAAATTATCTGTCTAGCATTACCATGTCAGTGTATTGATTCATTGTCCCTTCATAGTTTGCAAGAGACATTTAATAAATGTATAATTAATATTAAATTAATTAAGCATATTTAATAAACTAAGACGTAGGCTATTTAATAAACTGAGCGTATTCATCTGTCAATATGAAACGTTACTTGGCCATTCTAATTAATGATCGGAAGAACGCGTATCGACCACCGTTACTGTAAAACATGCACGTATGTCCATTTAAACTCAATTTTGGTAAAATGTGGATTATATCATTACACTGGCAAGAATATGGTTACATGTAAAGATGTCGTACCAAGTATGACAACGCTACATTCAACTGCTTTTGAAATACAGTGTTTTTTTCACTTCCTGAAAAGTAACCATTTTGGACATACGTGAGTTTCATCGGGCAGCGACCATATGTACTTTCATAACATCTCGGATTTTAATTAAAGAGCACCTATTATCCGATTCAAGTTTTTACATTTCCTTTGGTGTGTAAGTTTGTATCAATACATGTTAACGATATGCAAAAGGTACAAACCCCAAAGTAAACAATGATGCGAGCTATCGTCTCCAACGTAAATATCTTTTCTTTGACAACATCAAACACACGGATTGTATGCAACAGTTTACTTCCTGGGATTGGTGAAGTAGAGAAGGCCGACATTATCATAATTCCTCCTGTTTCGGACTTACAGCCTGCAAGTTAACTCCTGTTAGCATTGCATCGTGCAATCTTTCAAACATGGTAAGGAGCGTCACATTTCCCGCTGACGTCAGAGGTATTCAGGCCAATCACAACGTACAGATTAGCTGGCCGATCAGGGACACAGAGCTTTTCAAATCTGTGCGTTTCAGGAAGAGAGTAAAAATCTAAAGCTATAAAAATGTACGGTATGTGAAAAATATTGTGTTTTTTAACCATAAACCAAGCAAACAAATTATATTATACCAAATACACAAAATAACGTTTTTAGCAACGAAATAGGTGCATTTTAAGTATTGTCAAACTTGGCATTCAATAATCGGTATAATGATTGCACCTGCTTGCTTTCATGTTGACGTGCATGCATGCTTGAAGTTCATTAACCAGGTGGAGAGAAACGAGAAATGCTAATCAAATTTAGATATGCAACAGAGAGTGGATCCACAAAATATATGGGGAAAGAATTATAGCAAGAATAATAAAAATATTATTCAAGTGACTCCTCTCAACTGCGCTCAACAATCTGCACACCAGAAAGTGTACGCATACAATTAGCAGGATATACTAACTAGCATACATACTATAGTGAAAACCAACACTAGGTTTACAGATAGAGAGAGAGATCTGTCTGAATCAGAAATAGAAGTGTTAAGGCCACTGAGAATGTTCCACTCACACTAGTGTTTACTCACATAGTTGTGTGAATGGTAACACCCTACTGCCTACACCAAGTGTACGTCAAACATCTGGGGAGACAGAAATACTAACTCCCCCCACACACAAACACACTCGGGCTGATCCTCCAAATAGCCTGATGGTTGCTGAGCTGGCAGACATTTCTTCATGTTCCTCGTGACTATGAGGGAAAGCCATTTTGCCCCCCGGTGCATGAATCAGATTTATGATGTTCATTATGGTTGCTACTATACCGCTCATGCAAGCCGGGCAGTAAAACAGCCCCACAAAGCGCCGGGCGAGCCCACCGCACACACATCTGTGGACCATCCTTTTTTTTACGAGTGCCCCTGTGCCAGGCTTCCAAAACAGAATGTAATCCATCAATATTCACTCTCGCCACAGCCAAAAGAGAACAGAGTGGGAAAGAGAGTCTCTGTGAGAGAAAAGAGGGAGATGGAGAAGACAAGCAAAAGCATTTATTGTTTTGATTCTGGCTCATGAATTAGGGTTTTCACACACACAGCCGGACTCCCTCCTCTGAATCTATCCACACAGAACGAGATTATTATCTAAGCCTCCTGACGCTGTGTTCTTTCCCCGGCACTTATTATACACATTTGAAAAACACCAAATCTTGGCTAAAGCCCTGATTTTCCTTGAAGGAGAGAGTCTGAGAGCAAAATCTCTAATTCGATGTGAGTGATGCCTGTGATGAAGACTGTATAGGTACTCCATGTCGGCAATGGGAGAAAGAGTGTAAGCGTAGTGGAAGAGTAGTAAAGACAGTAAATGAGAAGCAGATTATAGGCAGTTACTCTCAGGAAACATTAGTTTCCTTCCTCGCTATGGTTGCAGACCCCCGCTGAGAGGATGAAGGCCTGGTGTGTGTTTGTGTTTGCTTCCGTTTCGTTATAGTTCACTGACGTCCCCTCCTTTGCTCCGTGGCAGTTTGTGCCGCTGTGATGGGAGGGGGTCTCCTAACATAAACTGTACCAGCTGACACAAATAAATGTCCTGGACTCAATTTAGATTTTTGATAGAAGAAATGGATACTATTAGCAAAATAATGCTGTGCAGTATTGTGCAAAAGTCTTAGGTCACTATGCCGCCATTAGATTTGTTGTATTAGAAATAGTACAGTGACCATATATAGTTATTTCTCAGTCTCATTATTAGACCAAAAATACAGGCAATTTGTATCCAATATAAAAAACAGAAATTAAATAAGAAAATAGCTTCTTAAAGGAATATTACATTTTCTTAAAAGAAAAATTCAGATAATTTACTCACCACCATGTCATCCAAAATGTTGATGTCTTTCTTTGTTCAGTTCAGTTTGAGGAAAACATTGCAGGATTTTTCTCATTTTAATGGACTTTAAAAGACACCAACAATTAACACTTAACTCAACACGTAACAGTTTTTTTCAGTTTCAAAGGACTATAAATGATCCCAAACGAGGCATAAGGGTCTTATCTAGCAAAATGATTGTTATTTTTGACAAGAAAAATAACAAATATACACTTTTAAAGCACAACTTCTCGTCTAGATCCAGTCGTGATGCGCCAGCGTGACCCCACGCAATACGTCATGACGTCAAGAGGTCACAGAAGACGACCGCGAAACTCCGCCCCAGTGTTTACAAGTGTGGAGAAAGAGGACCGTTCCTACTTTGTTGTATGTCAACTGATACTAATTAATGTCTTTGTGTCAATTTATTGTTTACAATGGTCCGCAAATGTGCGTTTTATATATGTAACACGTGACCTCCCTACGTCACTACGCATTTACGTTAGGTCGCGCTGGACCGGATCTAGACGAGAAGTTGAGCTTTAAAAGTGTATATTTCTTATTTTTCTTGTCAAAAATGACAATTGTTTTGCTAGATAAGACCCTTATGCCTCGTTTGGGATTGTTTATAGTCCTTTGAAACTCTGTTGAAAAAAACTGTTACGTGTTGAGTTAAGTGTTAATTGTTGGTGTCTATTAAAGTCCATTAAAAGGAGAAAAATCCTGCAATGTTTTCCTCAAAAATCATGGTTTCTTCTCGACTGAACAAAGAAAGACATCAACATTTTGGATGACATGGTGATGAGTAAATTATCTGGATTTTTCTTTTAAGAAAATGGAATATTCCTTTAAGGCTAAAGCGCCAAGTATTTAGTATATGACCCCCCCCCCCCCCCCTACAATTTGGGAATAGCAGGAGTCTGGCTCTCTTGAACCTTAATTCTAATCTAATGACTTCGGGACTTCAATCTCCCCAAAAGAGTTCAAGATGTGTTTACTGCTAAGGGAGGTCAAACTAAATACTTACCTTTGCCCGAAAAAGTCCAAAATTTTTGATTTTCTGTCTGTATCTTAATAAATAAACTGAGAAATACTTATGGATAGTCATTGAAACTTTGCTACAACAAAGCTGAGAGACTTTTGCATAGAACTGTACATATATCGATATAGACTGCCATTACTAAAATTCACATGACCACTTTTTCTTAAAGGTCACATTCTTTCTGATCCCATTTTTTAAACCCTAGTTGGTGTGTAATGTTGCTATAATAGCATAAATAATACCTGTAAAATGATAAAGCTCAAAGTTCACTGCCAGGCGATATATATTTTTTTAACAGAAGTCTCCTTTCAAAGCCTACAGCGAACGGCCGGTTTGTACTACAGCCCTCTACTTCCTGCTTTAATGACGTCACTAGAACAGTTTCTGACTAAACTCCGCCCACAGGAATACGTCAGTCGCCAGCTAAGCTAACGGCAAGCTAAGCTAACGGCAAGCTAAGCTAACAGCAAGCTAAGCTAACGGCAAGCTAAGCTGCTATCAAATCACAACACACTAAACAAGCTACACAATCAGAACTCGTTACGTATTTCTGAAGGAGGGACTTAATAGAACAAGGAAGACATCAGCCCGTTTTGAGGACAGTGAAAACAGCGCTATACACTATACAGATAAGTAAATTGTGTCAAAAATACCACATTTTTTATTGTGCACTGTAAACACAACCAAAGCTTCAAAAACACAGAAAGAAGGGGACCTTTAATAAATAAACTGAAAAATATTTATGGATAGTCATTAAAACTTTGCGAAAGACTTTTGCACAGTACTGTACATATATCGATATAGACTGCCATAACTAAAATTCCCATGACCAAATATTTTAATGTTGGCTCCATTACTCCTGTGCCCTAGGGCATCATCACAGGAAAACATTTCTAGGCCCTGCTAAGCTGAAACCTTCTAAAAATGGATGCGGTGTATTATGTTATGATATACATACCATTTAGATTTAAACTTGACCTCATCCTATTACACTACACCCTAACCATGACATTAAATCTTCAACATTTCATACTCTCTCTGATGTCTAACATGAACACATTTGGCTTTTTTCTCTTTTAGCAGACCTGTGGTCCATCAGTCTATGCTGTTTGATCCATTCTCTCTCTCTCTCTTTCTCTCTCTCTTTCTCTCTCTCTCTTTGATGTTGTTCCAGGGCATGTATGTGAGATGTTTTGAAACCTTGATAGCTGCCCTCCTTTGGCATTCAGCAACTGTATCCGTCAGGTCACATGATCACTGAGCAATAGTTGACCTCACATGAGAGTCCATACTTGAGCTGAATGCCTAGTTTATCTACTCATGTTGGCTGTGATGGTATATAAAATGTTTTCATGTTATTCTGAAATGTAAAACTGTGAAATCTTGAATCAATGTGTCAAGACTATATAAAAGACACAAACATCTGATGTACACGCAGGACAAACTATGATATATACTGTACGTTCTTTTCATGAAATGCTCTCAATCTTTCTAAGCTGTTTGTTCTTTGTACCTCAACCTCCTCCATGTAAAACAGCTCCCTACGGGTCACGATGGGGCAGGGGGGTGAGTCGGATGCAATTTTCTATGCTTTTACAAGACATTCAGGAAAGCTCCCAGCTCCGTCAGCTCATTAAAAACACAACATACACACAAACACAAACCATCAACCTCCATCAAACATACTCTTTACCTCAGGCCACAGTAAACGACAAGATAAAATCAAAGAAAAGTCAAATCCCATAGAAAAAATTGTCCAATGCCGTAATGTAGTTATAATATACATGCAAATAGGGAAAGCATGATGCTAGCTACATCAAGGTCATGGGTTCCAATCTCTTGTAATCTCTATTTACTTTGAATGAGAGTGCCAGATAATCTAAGAGATATATATCAAGCTGGTTGTTCTAACTGTAAGTTAAAGTTATATTAAAATACTTTAAAGGATTAGTCAATTTTCTTTAAAAAAAAATCCAAATAATTTACTCATCACCATCTCATCCAAAATGTTGATGTCTTTCTTTGTTCAGTCGAGAAGAAATTATGTTTTTGGAGGAAAACATTCCAGGATTTTTCTCATTTTAATGGATTTTAATGGACCCCAATACTTTTAATGGAGTTTCAAAGGCCTCTAAACGATCTCAAACGAGACATAAGGGTCTTATCTAGTGAAACCATTGTCATTTTTGGCAAGAAAAATAAAAAATATGCACTTTTAAACCACAACTTCTCGTCTTCCTCAAGAGGTCACGGATGACGTATCGAAACTATGCCCCAGTGTTTACAAGTGTGGATAAAGAGGACCGTTCCGACGTTGTTGTATGTCAACTGATACTAATTAATGTCTTTGTGTCAGTTTATTATTTTAAATGGTCCGCAAATGTGCATTTCATATAACACATGACCTTTCGACGTCATTACGCAATTAGGTGAGGTCGCGCTGACGCGTCACACAGCCGGAGGAAGAAGAGAAGTTGTGGTTTAAAAGTGCATTTTTTTCTTGCCAAAAATGACAATTGTTTCACTAGATAAGACCCTTATGCCTCGTTTGAGATCGTTTAGAGTCCTTTGAAACTGCAATTTTAAACTGCATTAACTGTTAAGTATTGGGGTCCATTAAAGTCCATTAAAATGAGAAAAATCCTGGAAGGTTTTCCTCAAAAAACATAATTTCTTCTCGACTGAAGAAAGACATCAACAGTTTGGATGACATGGTGGTGAGTAAATTATCTGGATTTTTTTTAAGAAAATGGACTAATCCTTTAATGTATCTGTCATTTGTAAGTCTACATAAACATTTTGTATGCGTGTTTATTTCATTTTTTGTCTTTTGTGATTATGAATATGTACTTTCAGCTCTATTTAACATGTTTTACCTAAAACGTCAGCAGATGTCTGGACCCCCAGCCATAACTGGGTACACATACACGCACACACACACAAATGTGCACATTAACACAGGCATCACATTTGCTTTGCCAAATGAGGGCATTAAATCTAGAGTCTGGCTCTTTACAGTGCATATAATCCTCAGTTTCAGACACTCAGGGTATATCTCTCCCTCACCAGTACAGTTTCCTGCTGTGCATAACCTCATACTGGGATTACAGCTGTGTGCTGAACAGACAGCATACATGGTCACACCCACAAACACACAATCACAAGTATTCCTCATATCCTCACCTCTTGTGTTGGTTGCCATGTCCGCCACTTTCTGAAAAGCATCCAGAAAGGCCACAGCTGCCAGCACAGTGGTTCTGAAAAGCACAAAACCAACATGATAAATGGATGGCACCGTCTTTTCTCAGTATTCAGTAAAAACTTCCTTTCATAACGACAGGTGCGGATGTGAGTCCGACAGAAAATTTACCGGAGTTGAGAGTGCAGCTTGGTGGCCTTGGCACTGAAGTCTTCCCATACAGGATATGAGCACTGCAAAAAAAATAACAAAAACAAAAGGTAAGCTAAAAGCGTGTCCTTTAATTTTCAATTTAGCGAATTTCACTTCTTTTGCAACTGTATATCAGACAATGCACGTACATTTCTTTAAAAGCACCATAAGTAATAACTCAAATAAAGGTCAAGGTAAACATTTTCAGTAGAGTACAGTATGTGCAGTAATTGCAGAGTATGGATAAATAATAATAGGCTTTTACATATATATTGGATGTGTATGTTTATATGGATGTGATAAGTTGGAGGGAGTGGCTTGCCCTAAGGCAGAAGTAGGAATGTCGTCCAGAGATAAGGGGACAAGCCCTGTTCAGCTCGCTGACTTGTTGCCATGGTAACGCAGACGGCAAAGCTTCTGTGTGAAGTCTATATAAAACCGCAGGCTAAACAGAATATCACAGAAGCTGAGCAGCAACTAAAAAGCATGACTACTAATACACACAATCTTATGACTGTCATCTTGAGCTGTAATGCTGTTTTTGCTCACATCGAAGATGTTTCAACACTAGAAAATAAACAAATATACATACACTGACTGTATAGAGTAGACCCTGTCTGTGTAATAAAAAAAGGAGCATCAAAGTTTGATTTCATTGATTTCACACTGACTTCAATCACCGACCTGACCTTACTCAATCGATATTAAAGGAAAACACCACCGTTTTTCAATATTTTGCTGTATTCTTACCTCAACTTAGAGGAATTAATACATACCTATCTTTTTCAATGCGTGCACTTCATCTTTGTACAGCGCGTCGTGAATGTGCCAGCATCTAGCCCAGCCCCATTCATTCCCTAGGATCCAAACAGGGATGAATATTGAAGCCACCAAACACTTCCATGTTTTCCCTATTTAAAGACTGTTACATGAGTAGTTACACGAGTAGGTATGGTGGAACAAAATAAAACGTGGTGATTTTTATGCGGATAAAAATGAGAACTATATTGTATGGTGGAAGAGCAAGTTTGCAGCACTTTGACCTCGGGTGCAGTAATATTGATGGAAGTTTGAGCGAGAGGGGGAGTAGTGAATAGTAGGGATGGGACGGTATGAAAATTTCATATCATGATTATAGTGACCAAAGTGATCACGGTTATCAATATTATCATGGTTTTGTTAAAATGAGATGGAAATGTTCAAAAAGAATTGATACACACTGAAAACATTTGAACAAGTTTTATTTTTGAAAATCACAATTTAATATTTCATGTCCCTGAAATTATTTCTGTGGTAAAAAATAAATAATTCTGTCTAATAAGTTTACAGTGAATGAATACAATACATTATCCCTTAAATGCCTTCTCGTGCAAAAAACTATGTTGCATGTGCGCGCCTGCGTCAAACTGATTCTGGCTGGAGAGGATTTACAGCGAGTTTTCAAAATCACGGTAATCAAACACGGTTGTAATGATAATTACATTTTAAACGATGATACTAACTGGCAGGACATTTTATCGTGGTTAATCGTAAAACCGGTAATCGTCCCATCCCTAGTCAGGAGTGATGATGTTACTGCACGCCCAGGTCGAAGCGCTCTTCCGCCATACAATATAGTTCTCATTTTTATCCTGTTAAAAAATCACCACGTTTTATTTTGTGCCACCATATTTACTCGTGTAACTACTCATGTAACAGTCTTTAAAGGCGGAGTGCACAATGTTTGAAAGCCATTGTTGATATTTGATAAATCACCTAAACAAACACGCCCCTACCCCAATAGAATCTGGACATTCTTTTAAAAGACCCGCCCCACACATACGCAACCCGGCAAGGATGTCGGTTAGTAAACACGCTCCTTACTGCTGATTGGCTATAAGTGTGTTTTGGTAGTTGGCCTGTCTCCTTTTCCAAAGCGTTTTTCAAACATTGTGCACTTCGCCCCTAAATAGGGAAAACATGGAAGTGTTTGGTGGCTTCTAAATTCATCCCTGTTTGGATCCTAAGGAATGAATGGGGCCAGGCCAAACGCCAGCACATTCACGACGAGCTGCACAAAGACCAGGTTCACACCGAAAAAAGATAGGGATGTATTACCCCTACGAAAAACAACCATGGTTTTATTGTGGTAATAGTGTAGCAACCATGGTTTTTTAGTGTATTGATTACTATCAGCAAAACCATGGTTTTACTACATAACCACGGTTTATATGGTTTTTGAAAACCATGGTTCTCAAAACCATGGTTATTTTGTGGTTACCATGGTTTTACTACAGTAACCATGGTTTTTTGGTTTTAACTGTAGTAAAACCATGGTTAATTTTCGTAGGGGTAATTCATCCATTTGAGGCAAAAACACAGCAAAAACGGTGGTGCCTTCCCTTAAAGATATCACGGTTCATTACATCTTTACACTACATTTGATGTAGAAAACAGTAAATCAGAAAAATGACTTTAGTTGGGGTCAAATTCCAAACTAAACATGAGACTTAAACTTTTCATGAACATGATAACTGAATCTTACCAACAAATTCTAACAAAATGATACCACAGTGTTTTTGGACTTCTGTCAAAGAATTATCATGTCAAATGGTTATTTTCATATAGAGATCTTCAAGTTGTTTCCATGTTTCAAAATTTTGATTTCAAGAGCTGGTTTCTAGGCATACTGCACGATTATCAGATGGTATATGTATTAAAAACAGCTTATGTCCCCAAACTTTTATGTACTTTTTAAGCTTCTGTTAAAGAAATCTGAACATGTTTCTGCCAGTTATCAGAGGCTGTAAAGTTTATTGGCAAAGCACTCTGTTCAGCCACAGCTGTCTCAAGAATACTGCGCTCGATCTGGCTTTGAGCTGAGCAGGTTCATGCTGCTGTGTGTCAAGGGGTGAAATCAGCCGTACTTGAGAGCATAGCTGGGGGTCAGGCTTGTGCTCTGCAACTGAAAGAAAATCCCTCCCCTTTCTAATATACCCACACATTATCCCCAAACCCCCTGTGTCATGTCTCACCTCAGACAAGAAAAAACAAGCATGATTCTGAGACAAAGAAATAATGGACTGACACATGAAGACTAGAAGAAAATGGCCTAGAAAGAAAGAAAGAAATGATGGTGAATGAGTGCAGAGTCACTGGTGACACTATAAAAGCCACCAATACACTGGTAAAAATGAAAAGCGCCTCCACTTTGATCCAGCGTCTCGTCCTGCTTGTTTGATGTCTGCTAATTTACTGTGAAATCTCATCGCGTTGTTCCCCGGGGACTCCTGCCCTGTCTGAAGTGCTCTGATCTGCTGCACAAGACTGAGGTTCATCATTTTAGGGGGGCTTGTGCAAAAGTGATAAGGCCGTTGACATGCCTCTTTAATCCATTCCTGGACATTAGCATATTTGCGGGGCCAATCCAGTACTAGAGCTGCAATGACTATAAATAACTATATCAATGTGACCCACTCTGTGAAAACCCAGATAAAGTCATTGTTTTGTAATTTGTTAAATTCCTATATAAAGAACATTATGTTAAAAATATCCTTGATATCTTAAATACTGACTTGAGTATGATCATGTCAACGAATGAAATTATTGTGAAATCAATGACAGAGATTAAATTTCTTAATATTAGATAATAAGACTTTAGCTTGGATTAGGGATGTTCACATTGACCGTTTAACCGTTAACCGAAGGTAAGAATTTATGACCGATTAACGTTATCAGTTAAAAGAAAAAAATATTTGTTAATGCATGGTTCATGTCGTCATGAGCCGACAGACATTTCGCCACTTTTCTATATTTAATTTGTGAATGTCCTGTAAATGACACAAATTATTGCTGCCCTGACGGTCTGATAAAGTAATCACTTGTATGAGAAATCATTTGTATGCGTGTTTGGAAGCTGAACGGAGAAGCACGCATGTCCGCGCAAGATGACGTGGTCCGTCTCGGTCTCGCGCACATCCGGACAGACGTTCGCTGATGGCCTCTGACCCTGACCATAAACATCTCTCTTTTTGCACAAATGGAGAAACACGACGCAAAAGCAAAACTTTCTGAAAAGCGTCCTGCTTTATGACCACTGTGGTAGATGAAACAGAGACAATCTGCCCTCTTTTGATATTAATCCTCTGGACTGATCGCGTGCTTTTTAATAAGGTAATGTTGCGTGAATATCTGATAATGTATGAATCCTGGTTCGGTTGTTGATCTATCGCTGCTGTTTGCACGTTCAAATTAAATGTTTTGTTTTTACTAGTTCAGACAACCGTCAACTGTATTTTTACTCAATGACAATTTCATATTAAAATCTTATAAGTTAACGGTTAATGTTCGGTTTAGAAGCTACGGTTGTCGGTCGGGAAAATTAACTGATATGAGCATCCCTAGCTTGGATTTCATACCAAATGCTTTCCATCCCTTCTTAATTTGTTCATCTTTTGACCTCGCCAAGTGATCCACAAACAATTGGATAAGTACTTCCAAAACATGCTCAGTCCTGTAAACCAAGCAGGCCATTTTCCGTTTTGCCAAACCAAGTGGAAGACTGCATGAAAGGTAGAATTTAACAAGGCCAAAATCCATGCCTTACATTCAATAATCTACAGCGAGATACTGCAAGGTTTGTAACCGTTACCACAAACTAGCAAATGTCGGAGAATTGTACACCTACATAAACACAGTTAGTGCGCACAAAGCAGGTCTAGACACTTCAATTCAATCACTGCAATGTTAAACATCATTATTAAGGACCTGTAGGAAGAAGCTTATTTCACATGACAAGTGAATCAACTGCACGATGAAGTATTGATCAGCCACTGCACTGTTTACTCTTATTGGCTCTACTCAGTTTCTGTCAGCTGTTACCCAATTTGGTTTTAAAGGTCTCTAGAGCAAACAAACCCTGTGCCTTGATAGTGTGGTAGGGATTAAATTCAATTGATTATGATGATGGCACTTGTCAAGGTCAGCTCGATTATTTCTGCAAAAACACTCCTTGGTCAATTTAAGCTCCATTATTGTCAACTAACCAAATGCACTGATTTCTTAAACATATAAATTCCATTAGATATACAGTACAGTACATGCATGCGTTTGAAAAGAGACAGGTTTGTAGGGACATTTTGTCACTATGTGCATTATGTGCGTATTACATTATGTAATCAAACCCATGACCTTGGCATTGCTAGCAGCATTCTTTACCAGGCTACAGGAACTCTTGTTTCTGCTATCTATCTACACCAAAAGGTGACATAATGCACGACTAAAAGACAAAGCCTGGCTACATATGTCCACAGATGTCTAGAAGACTGTAAGCAGAAAAATCTGATTTTCCCGCTACTGATATGGCTTAACAGAAAGAAGCACTCTTTCATTCTTCTTGCTAATGGAATACCATTGAACAGCCACTGCCTCGGAGCTTAAAGGGACACTTTCTGTCAAAGTTCAAGTGACTCATTTTTATATTATGCTCCTAAAATGAAAAGCTCATTGCTGGCTTAATATCTAGTTTCTTCCCCACTGCTTTCACTGGTGACTTCGGGAGACAAAAGTGCATTAGTCTAATACCATTTCTACAACTGAATCAATTCAAACAAAGACTCTAACTATAAATCATAGTGGGGTTTTATATTGTAATTCATAGACTTGAAGCAAAATGTTACTGGATGTGTCTCAAGCCAAAGCTTTTGTCAAGAATATCAATTTAGTCACTTACGTCAGCAGCTTTTTTGACTACAGAAGTTTAATGTGTTTACTTGAACTGTGTGCTGTTTCTGTAAGTTCTCGGGTCAAAATAATGTACGTGAACACAACCACCCTAAAAGAAGAAAATCTACCCACTCCTTCTTTCTCCATCCCCATTAAACCAAAGCAGTCTCATTAGACATGCCATTTTGATTATCTTGTTAATGTGAAGTCACACTGATAAAACCCCGCCCACGGCCACTGCCTAACAGTCCTGCATTTTGGAAAGAAAGCATAAACTCTTGATGGAAGGCTTGTCTGAAGCGTGGCCAACAGCCAATCACAGTGGCCGCAACGCGTAAAACGTAATTGGCTGGCTCGCACTAGGTTATTTGCATAAGGCGATCTGATTGGCTGAGGCATGCGTTGGCGCTTGAAAAGTTGAGAAATGTTTAACTTCTGCCACGAGCAACAGCAGTGGCGGATCCACAATTCAATTCGGCAACGCATGATGTCACCCATGAAAAGTAAATGAGAAGTGTTAACGTTTACACCCTGAGTAAATATACACTCCAAAAACAAACGGTGCTATATATCACCAAAAGTGGTTCTTTGTTCGTAATCATAAAAGAACCGTTTTAATGCCATATAGCACCCGTGAAGCACCTGTGTAGAACCACATAGTGCTATGTAGAACCGTATGTGGTGCTACAGTAGTGCTATATGGCCCCAAATATGGTTCTTCACTGGTGCTATATGGCACTAAAAACGGTTCTTCTATGATTACGAGCAAAGAACCACTTTTGGTGCTATATAGCACCGTTTTTTTTAGGGTGTACCGTTACTGAAGTTTCCACCCTCAGTAGGGCTGCACGATTTGGGTAATTTTTCCCATTGCGGTTATTGGTGCTAATATTGCGATGTGCGATTGCGATTATAATTAATGGTATCATGAGTCAACTTGATGGGTTTTAAGGAAAATCCACACACATTTTAGTGATAATGCTAAAATGTGAATTTGTAAAACTAGAAATGTTTTCGTATTGCCACGTGATGTAGCAACTGCTCAGTGTCAGTAATCCTAAATCCAAAATACCGCCATACAACAGACGTAGAGTTTTTTTTAGCTACCAGATCACTGTCAACCTCCTCTGCATCCATCTTCGCTCTGGTATTTCCGCGCTGCGCACACACAAGTGACGACGCACACCACACATGTGCACTGCCTTTTTTGTTCGTTTTTCTTTCTTTTTTTAAACAGCAAGGAAAATCATCAAACTGTTATCAGAAAGTTTGTGTTAACAAGTCCACACATTTATTTATTTAATATAATTGCAACATTTTGCTGTCATATAATTGCACAGGCTGACATTGCGATTGCGATGCGATTAATTGTGCAGCACTAACCCTCAGTGAGTTGTACACTGTCCGTCATATCTCATAAGTAAGATACTATGGTCTCATATTGTGTTCAAAGGAATCAGATCTATTTAAACTAAAAGTGTTACTGTCTCTTTTGGTAAGGGAGGAGGAGAAGAGGAGCAGAAGCTCATTTGCATTTAAAGGTACACACAAAAAATAGTAAATTTTTGCTCTCGCCCAAACAGGGGCATTTTGGACATACTATAATAAAAGATCTGTGGGGTATTTTGAGTTGAAACTTCAGAGACACATTCTGGGCACACTGACTTATATTACATCTTGTAAAAATTGGCATAATAGGTGTCCTTTAATATGAAATTATTGAAGTTAAGAAAGAAACTCCTATGTATCTGGAATGAGGGTGAGAAAATTGAGATAATTTTCATATTTAGATAAATTATTACTTAAATAAGAATACATTACAGTCTATCTGTACTATAGACATTTATACTTTTCCACTCATAGATGCTGACTAAAGTAGAAGTTAGACATTGTAAAATGTTAACAATACAAATATGCTCATCTTTGAACAACAACGAATACCAGATTAAATATAACATACAATCAGTGTCTCACTATGGAACAAACACGTTTCCAATGTTTGACTTCCAGAATAAAACACATTACTGCACAACAGATTTCCTAAACACTGTCTGGCAAATCACCAAGCTTGAATTACAGTTGCAGACATGCAGTAAACTGTTGTAAGATGAAATAGTGACATTGCATGCTTTATAATTAATGAGAAAAGCAGCTTGCTTCTTAAACACACAGTACCCAGTAAAAACAAATTATACATTTTAGTTGCCCATAGCTGCAGAACACATTCAAATTCATTGTGTGAAATAATTTTTATGAATATGAATTTTTGCGGCAGTACCATTTAAAAAGCTCCCAATTTGTACCATTTAGGTACAGATATGTATACATTTGTTATCAAAATGCACCTTTAAGCTACTAATAGGTATAACGCCCCAATACAGCTAGAGACCATTTTATGACGCTGATATGCTCTTGATAAGTCAATCTCTCTTCCTCTATAACCCTCCTCCACCGGTTAGATGCATGAGGAATGAAGGCATGCACATATTTCGATGGGCAGACATCGAGGGGCTAGTTGAAACCGTGAGACATGATTGGCTGTTCTGCTTCCGCTGGGCTCCTTTGAAGCGGCACTGATTGGCTTTGTGCCTTTGTGGCCAGAGGACAGAAACTGCCAGTGTGTTCAAAGCTGTCAGGCCCTTAATACAGTACACAGAAGTCTTTGGTGCTGATGAATGAATGAATGAAAAAGGCAGATGATCTCTATTTCTGACATTTACCACAGGAGTCTAAAGCCGTGCCCTAATGAATAATGGAAATCACTTAACATGAGCGCCATGTCTGCTCTCCTTGTCTCTCTCTATATATCTCTCGCTCATCCCTTCTGTAATAAAAACGTGTTTTGCTTTGAGCGGCTGCTTTTCATTTCCTTATTCCATGCATGTGCTTCCTTTTCTTGTCTAATATGCAACCATCAGTAGTTTCCTTTCCTCTGATTACAACAAGACACACCAACATATGAATGGGAGCTGCTATTTACTAACAAACTGATTTGAACATCTCTTGTGCTTTCGCTATCTAACACCCCCTCCCCTTAAACCTGCTGTTGTCTTACTGCATCACAGTCAATATACAAGAAGGGTACTTAGTCTGATTGAAAGGTATATGACAGAAAACACTCAGAGATACTAGATGCTGTATATCCCCAAGCAGTATGTAACTGGGAAGGACAGAAGTTAGTGTGATGGACTACCATTCAAAAAAATGGTGTACCTTTAATGGCAGGGGTGTCATCAGGCTGAAAGGACAGGTGCCCTTATACACAGCAATATTCATCTTGCTCTAGCTTTCTTAAGTGAAAAACACAATAATTTATGTCTAGACTTTCTTGGAATTCAATAGCTGCCATTTAAAAAGACAATTTCTGTTCAAAACATTTAAAGTATACAAACATCAAGAAAGGCCGTAAGGATTAACCTTGCTTAATGGCACGGTGGTGACATTAGGATTATGCTCTCAATGCTTCTCCTGGGACCCCCGTAATTGGGACTGAATTTGTAATTTCTCCCTCCACTGTGTGGAAAAGATGGGCTTTAAAATGAAATGCAGCTTAGGTTGATACATATTCTGCTGTAGGCTCAGCTCAGCTTATAAAGCAACCCAGATGGGGCTCACACTCAAAATCCAAACTCTGAAATACCCTACGCAAGAGGCTACTGAGTGTACGTGACAGTATTTCCAAATGCTTTTAAACCTAAAACATTAATTTGACACAAATTTTAGTGCTTATCCATACTCGTCACTCTTTGGAAGATTTTACTCATGTCAGCAGACACAAGAGATGAGATACGTTTGACAGGCCAAACAAAGAAGCGCTGAGGTGCTGGCCCGTCGCCAAGAAAACTCCTTCATTCAGAATGAGTTGATTCATCTTTAACAAGCGTTACAAGAGGTCGGCGGAAACACATGCTCATTTAGATGCTGCAAACCTTACAACATTGTTTCTCCGGGGGGTCTGCCAAATTAATAAAGAAACATAAATAATGAGTGGACTTGAGGTGGTTGGACACAAGAACTCAGGAAACAGGAAGACAAATAAATAGTGACACGTGTCAAGTATTTGGCAAGAATAGTAAGTGAAACTGAGCTATCAGCTGATCATATAATGCAATACAATGGGGAATAAAACAAAAAGGGTGCTATAAGCAGAGATTTGGAGAATCAAGTTGGATTTCAGTCACTAATTTCGCACAAATTTCAATCTTTTACACTATCTCAGACAATATTTAAGATATCAAGGTTATATTTTCACAGAATGTTCTTTACATTATGTTGTATGTTTTTATATAGAAAACCGTAAATGGCAAAAAAAAGACTCAAAAAAGCCTCAACTTCTTACTG